>NW_007259533.1:0-700 GCF_000164805.1 Carlito syrichta | reverse complement strand
TCCGGCATGCTTTGACCAGCCCAGGTTCTGGTCACCCGGTCTTCCACCTTCGGGCGGGGGGAGGGCCACTTGCTTTCCCGATCACTACATTTTACCCCGCCCACACGGACCTACCCAGGAGAACCATGGATGCCTGTCATGGTGTACGTGGGAGGTGTCTTGACAGTGGAGTCATCGTTGGCTGGGTTGCATGTGGCATTGTGATCGTGGCTCCTCCCCTTAATCCACAGGGGCCTCGTCCTGTGGGTTAAGGTTGGTATTTCTGCCTCGGCCCCTGAGAAGTCGGGACTCTGGGAGCCACCATGCCAGACTTGATTTTGTGGACCTCTTGCCGAGATGAGGTCTGGCCACATTGACCAGGCTGGTGACTGACACCTGGGCCAAGGCAGCCTCCTGCCTCGGCCTCCTGGGGTGCAAGATTGATGGCCATGAACCAGGGTGCCTGGCCTGAACTCGCACATTTTGTAGGCGGGGGCAGTGCAAAGGAACACCCTGGGATGGAGGCAACCACATCCCATGTAGCCAGGACTGCGGGCACCACCATGAATGACTCTAGTGTTTGCTTTCTGGGGAGTGATGAGGTCTCGCTATGTGGCCCAGGCTGGTCTCGAAATCCTGTACTCTGGTGGTCCTTCACCTCGACCTCCCAAAGCTATAGCATGATTGTCTGCTGATCCACCATCTTTTGGGAACTCTAGGT
>NW_007259532.1:7321-8000 GCF_000164805.1 Carlito syrichta | reverse complement strand
CTGACAAGACAACTGGCTAGTTAGGTGGCTAGCTAGTTAAGTCAGCTGGCTAGCCAGATGGCTATCTAGTTAAGTCTGTTATTTGTCAGCTAGTTAGCCGGCTTGCTAGCTAGGAGACTGGCAAGATAAGCAGGCTGGTTAGCAGGATTGTCAGCTAGCTGACAAGGTAGTTAAGACAGCTGGCTAGCCAGCTCACCAGCAGGGTGGCTGTCTAATAACCTGGCTGGCTATGTGACTGTCCAACCAGCAGGCTGCCTAATTAAGCCAGCTGGCTATTCAGTTGGCCAGCCCACTAGCTGGCTAGATGGCTTCCTAGCCAGCTAGCCAGCCTGGTAGCTATCTGGTTAAACCAGATGGCTAGCCGTGTAGCCAAACATTTGGCTAGCTAGTTAAGTCATCTGGCTAGCCAGCTCTCCAGCCAACTTGCTAGTCAGCTATTTAAGTCAGCTAGCTATACAGCTAGCTAGTTAAGTCTGCTAGCAATCAGCTAACTATTCAGCTAGCTTGTTAACTCAGCTAGCTATTCAGCTTGCTAGTCAGCTAGGTAGCTGGGCAACTAGATAGCTAAGTCAGCTATCCATCTAACTAGCCAGTTAGCTAGCCATTTAAGTCAGCTAGCTAGACAGCTAGATAGCTTGTTTGGTATCCAGTTATGTCAGCTAGATAGCCAGCTAGCTAG
>NW_007259532.1:1210-6685 GCF_000164805.1 Carlito syrichta | reverse complement strand
AATGTCAGCTGACAAGTCAGTTCACTCACCAGCTGAATAGTTGTCAGCTGACCAGTCGGATCACACGCTGGTTGACTAGTTAAGGCAGCTGACTTCTCAGATAACTCGCTGGACAATTAGTCAAATCAGCTTGCCTGTCGGCTCACTCGCTGTCTGACTAGTTAAGTCAGTTAACCGGTCTGCCGCCTAGCCTGCCTACTAGTTAAGTCAGCTAACCAATCAGCCAAATAGTCAGCCAACCTGTCAGCCGACAAGTTAGCTCAGCTAACTAGTCACCAACAGGGTAGGCCATCTAACGAATCGGCCAAATAATTGGCCGTCTAGTTAGGTCACCACATCAGTCATCCAACAAGTTAACAGAGCTGACTAGTGAGCCAATTCTTCAGTCAAGTATCTAACCCAGCTAACATGTCTGCCAGCTAGTCGGCCACCTTGTTAAGCCAGCTCACAAATGGGTCATGTAGTCAGCCAGTGTGTTAAAACAGCTAATTATTCTGACAACTCATCAACTAACAAGTCACCTAGCTAACTTGTTAAACTAGATAAGTCAGCTAGTTAACTCGTTTACCAACTAGTTAAAACAGGTAGGTAACTCATTAAGCAATTCATTAAGTCAGCTAGCTAAGTCAGCTAGCTAACCAGCTAGCTAGTTAAGTCAGCTAACTAAGTCAGCTATCTCACTAGTTAGCTAACTAGTTAAGTGAGCTACTTAAGTCAGTTACCAAGCTATTTAGCTAATTAGTTAAGTCAGCTTCTTATTCAGCTAGTTAAATAGATAACTATTTAATTTAAGTATTTAAGTCAACTAGCTAAGTAGTTAAGTCGGCCAGTTAAATCAGCTACCTAAGTAGTTAAGTCACCTACCTAATTCAGGTAGTTATGTCAGCTTTCTAATTAAGTCACCTAGTTAAGACAGCTAGCTAGCTAGTTAACTAAAAGGTTTACGACAGCAGGTTGAGTCAGGTAGCCAGGTAGTCAACTAACTGGTTAAGCCAGCTGGTTGAGTCATCTACTTTGCTAGTTAGCAAACGTGTTGAGTCAGCTAGTTGAGTAGGCTAGCTAGTTAGCTAACTAATGAGTTAAGTCACCTGGATGAGTCAGCTTGCTAGCTAGTTAGCTAACGAGTTAAGTCAGCTGCTTGAGCCATCTAGGAAGACCGTTAGGTAAAGAGTTAAGTCGGAAGATTAAGTCAGCTAGCTAAGCTAGCACATTAGATAACATGTAAGCTAGCTAGTTAGCTAGCTCGTTAATTCAGTTAGCTAGCTACACAGGTAACTATTTTTCAGCTTGTTAGTTGGGTATCTAGCTAGTTAGCTAACTGTTTATGTTAGCTGGTAGCTAGGTATCTTGGTAGTTAACCAACTATTTAAGTCAGCTGTCTTGCTAGGTAGCTAGCTATTTAATTCAGCTAATTAAATCAGCTGGCTGGCCACCTGGCTAGCTAGGTAGTGAAGTAGTTAAGTCAGTTGGCTAGCCAGCTGGCTAACTAGCAAATTCAGCTAATTAAATCAGCTGGCTAGCCAAATGGCAAGGTAGGGAGCTAGCTAGTTGTCAGCTAGATAGCTACATGGTTAGATACTAATGTCTTCGAGTTAAGTAAGCTGGCTAGCCAACTGGCTAGCTGGTTAAGTCAGCTAGTTTAGTCATCTGTCTAGCCAGCTGGCTATGTTGGTAGATACCTGGATAAGTCAGCTTGCTAGCCAACAGGCTAGCAGTTCAAGTCAGCTAGCTAAATCTGCTGGCTAGTGTGCTGGTAAGGTAGATTTCTAGCTATTTAAGTGAGATGGCTAGTTACTTAAATCACCTAGTTAAGTCAGCTCTCTAGCCAACTGGTTAGCTAGGTAGCTAGGTATCTTGCTAGCTGGCTGGCTAACTAGTTATGTCAGCTTGTTTAGTCAGCTTGCTAGCCAGCTGGCTAGCTGGATAAGTGAGCTAGTTAATTCCAGTGGCAAGCCAACTGGCTAGCTAGGTAGCTACATAGTTAATTCACCTGGCTAGCCAACTGGCTAGCTGGTTAAGTCAGATAGTTAAGACAGCAGGCTAGTCACCTGTCTATGTAGGTTGCCAGCTAATTAAGTCAGCTGGCTAGCCGGCTGGCTTTCTAGTTAAGTCAGTGAGTTAAGTGAGCTGGCTAGCCAATTGGCTAGCTAGGTGACTATCTAGTTAACCCAGCTGGCAAGCCGGATGGCTATCCAATTAAGTCAGCTACTTTAGTCAGCTGGTTAGCCACTTGACTAGCTAGGTGACTGGCATATTAAGACGGCTGGTTAGCATGCTGGTCAGGTGGGTGGCCAGATAATTAAGCTGGCTCACTAGGCAGCTGAACACCAGGGTGGTTGGCTAGTTAGGCCAGCTTTCTATCCCACAGTCCAGCCAGATGGCTGGCTATTTAAGCCAGCTGGCTAGCCAGGTGGCCAGTCTGCTACCTTTCTAGCTGGCTGCCTAGTCAGGTAGTCACAAAGGTAGGTAGCTAGTTAAGACAGCTGGCTAGCAGTCTAGCCAACCACGTAGCTAGCTTGTTTAGTCAACTGGCTGGCCAGGTAGCCAACCAACTAGCTAGTCAGTTAGTTAAGTCAGCTAGATAGCCAGCTATTTAGTTAAGTCAGCTAGCAAGTCAGGTAACTATTCAGCTAGCTAGCTAAGTCAGCTAGCTAGTCAGGTTGATTGTCAAATAGCTAGTTAAGTAAGCTAGCTTGTCAGCTAGCTAGTCAATTAGATAATTAAGTCAGCTAGCCAGCTAGCTAGCCAGTTAGATAGCTAGTTAAGTCAACTTGCTAGACAGCTATAGAACTTGTTTCCTAGCTACTTATGTCAGCTAGATAGCCAGCTAGCCAGTCAGCTAGCTAGTTAAGTCAGCTAGCAAACCATCTAGTTACTTGGCTAACTAGTCGGTTAGCAACTCAACTAGCTGGTCAGGTAACTAGTGGGCTCGCTCGATTTCCATCAGGTCAGATAAATATTCGGCTCGCTCGCCTGCCAACCAGTCAGCCACTAGTTGGCTCACGTGGCAGCCAACAAGTCAACTAACTTGTCGACTCTCTCACAGGCCAAGAGGTCAGCGAACTAGTTGGCTTGGTCACCAGCCAACTAGTTAAGTAAGCTCTCAGGTGAGCTCACTCACCGGCTGAATAGTTAAGGAAAGTCATGCATTAACTCACTCGCCAGTCAAATAGTTTAATTCAGCTCATTGGTCAGCTCACTCAACTGCTGACTAGTGACCAGTCGGCTCACTTGAAGCCTGGCTAAATTCAGCTGACCAGTCATATCACACTCTGGACGACTTGTTAAGTCATCTCACCATTCAACTCACCTACCAGCAACTAGTTAAGTCAGCTGACCAATCGGCTCACTCGCCAGTGAACTATTTAATTCAGCTGACCAGTCATCTCACTAGCCGGTCGACTAGTTAAGTCACCTAACCTGTTGGCCCACTCGCCATCTGACTCGCCAGTGAACTAGTTAATTCAGCTAAATGGTCGGCCTACTAGCCATCCAACTACTTAAGTTAGCTAACCAATTGGCTGACTAGTGGGCCAAATGTCAGTCGACAATTTATGTCAGTTATCTAGTCGGCCAAATAGTTAGGTAAGTTAACTAGTTGGCCAACAAATCAGACGAGTAGTTAGGTCAGTAAATTAGTCAACCAACTAGATAACAGAGCTAACTAGTGGGCCAACATGTCAGTCAACAAGTTAACCCAGCTAAATAGTTGGCTGACTATTTGGCCTACCCTTTATGCCAGTAAAAAAGTAGGCCGAGTAGTCAGCCAATGTATTAAACCAGCTAACTAGTCAGCTGACTTGTCAGCAAACAAGTTAAGTCACCTAGATAACTTGTTAGCAAACTAGTATATTCAGCTGGTTATCTCGTTTCCCAACTAGTTAAGACAGTTAGCTAACTCGTTAACAAATTTGTTGTCAGTTAGCTATCACGTTATCAACTAGTTAAGTCAGTTAGATATGTCAGCTAGCTAACCAGCTAGCTAGCTAAGTCAGTTGGCAAAATCAGCTCACTCACTTGTTAGCTAACTATTTAAGTCAGCTACTTAAGTCTGCTTCCTGACCAGTTAGCTAATCAATTCAGTCAGCTAGTTATTCAGCTAGTTAAATAATTAGCTAATTATTTAATTCACATAGTTAAGTTTGCTATCTAACTTGTTAATTCGGCCAGTTAAGTCAATGAGCAAAGTCAGTTTTCAAATTTTGTCAGCTTGTTAAGATAGCTAGCTAGCTAGTTAACTAATGGGTTAAGTGAGCAGGTTGAGTCAGGTAGTTAGTTAACTAACGTATTAAGTCACTGGTTGAGTCAGCTAGCTAGAAAGTTAGGAAGTGGGTTGAGTCAGTTGGTTAAGTATGCTAGGTAGCTAGTTAGCTTACGAGTTAAGTCAGCTGGATGAGTCAGCTAGCAACCTAGCTAGCTAATGATATAAGTAAGCTGGTTGTGTCAGCTAGATAGCTCATTTGCTAATGAGTTAAGTATTATAACTAAGTTACCTAGCTAGAACGTTAGATAATGAGTAACCTAACTAGTTAGCTAGCTGGTTAAGTCAGTTAGCTAGCTAGGCAGATAACTATTTAAGTCAGCTTGCAGCTAGGTAGCTAGCCAGTTAGATAACTATTTAAGTCAGCTGGCTAGCTAGGTAGCTGGCTAGTTAATTCAGCTAGTTACATCAGCTGGCTAGCCAGGTGCCTGGTTAGGTAGCATGCAAGTTAAGTCTGTTGACTAATCAGCGGGCTAGCTGGTTAATTCAGCTAGGTAAGAGAGCTGGCAAGCCAACTGACAAGGTAGGTACCTAGCTAGTTAAGTCAGCTAGATAGCTACCTGGCTAGCTAGTGATATCAGTGAGTTAAGTCAGCTGACTAGCCAACAGTTTATCTGGTTAAATCAGCTAGTTTAGTAAGCTTTTTATCCAGCTGTCTAGTTAGGTAGCTAGCTAGATAAGTCAGCTTGCTAGCCATCAGGCTAGAAGTTCAAATCAGCTAGTTAAGTCAGCTGCTTAACATGCTGGCTAGGTAGGTAGCTAGCTAGTTAATGAGCTGGCTACCCAGCTTCCTAGCTTAAGTGAGCTAGGTAAGACAGCTGGGTAGCAAGCTGACTAGATAGAGAGCCAGCTGGTTAAGTCAGCCAACTAGGCAGCTGACTAGTTATTTAAGTAAGCTAGGTAGTCAGCAAACAGCTGGCTACCTAGTTAAGACAACCCATTAAGTCAGTTGGCTGTGCAGCTGGATAGCTAGACAAAAACTAGTCTATTCAGATGGGTATCCATCTGGCTAGCTAGTTATTTCAGCTAGTTAAAACAGCTGGCTAGCTGGGAAGTTAGCTATATAAGTCAGTTATATCAGCTAGGTAGCTAGTTAAGTCAGCTAGTTAAGTTAGTTGCCTAGCTAGTTAGATAGCTAGGTAGCAAGCTAGTTCAGCCAGCTGGATAAGCCAGCTGGCTAGCTAGGTAGCTATCTGGTTAATTCAGCTAGTTAA
>NW_007259532.1:0-410 GCF_000164805.1 Carlito syrichta | reverse complement strand
AGTAGTTAGGTAGTTAAGTCAGCTGGTAAGGGCTATGTAGGTAGCTAGGTAGTTATGTCAGATGGTTAGACATTAGGCTATCTAGTTATACCAGCTAGTTAGGTCAGCTGGCTATCCAACTATCTAGCTAAGTAGATAGCTAGTTAGGTTTGATGGCTAGCCAGCTGACTACTTCATTAAGTCAGCTAGTTAAGTCAGCCTGCTAGGCTGCTGGCTAGCTAGGTAGCTAGGCAGCTAGGCAACTAAGTCAGTTGGCTCTCCAGATGGCAAGCTAGTTAAGTCAGCTAGTTTACTCAGCTGGCTAACCAGCTGGGTAGCTAGCTAAGTCACCAAGTTGTCAGTTGTCAAGTCAGCTGCCTAGCAAGTTAAAAAGCTAGTTATGTCAGATGGGCAGTCATCTGGCTTGCTAG
>NW_007259531.1:0-6844 GCF_000164805.1 Carlito syrichta | reverse complement strand
AAATGAGCAGTAATCTGGATAATGGGAGTCCTCATTTACAGGAAACTTCATGACTCTTGCGAAGGATGTATAAGGAATCTGGGCTACATGGGTCCAAAATACCGAAAATATACACTGCGACTTGCTAAGGGCTAAACAAGATCAGGGCTTTGAGCACCCCTCATGTTTTAGAGCTATTTCTTATGTGGATATTATGAATCAATCGTTCCTGGACTCCAGCAACACTCTGGTACTCTTGATAGTTGTGAACGAGAATCTGGCACTCCAAATCCATTTAGATACTCGAAAACTCTGACTCCAGATCCAGGACACAGGAAATTCTCTCGAATTTTTTGAATGTAAGCCCTGACCTCAGTGTTACCTCGTACTCCAGAAACTTCAGTGGCTCCACTGTTCGTTATTAGGACTTTGGGTTTAGGTGTTCCATTTTTTAGGAGGTATTATTGGGAGGGAACCAGGAATCTTAGATTCCATGTCCCCAGACATATTCTTGTCATCTTTCTATGGGTATACAAGAATCTGGACTTCCAGACCAACAGGAAACATCTCCTCGTTTTGCTTAGAACGAAATAGGAATCTGGGTCACTCTGTCCCTTGAAAGTTTCTACACGCTTTACTAAAGAGGAAACAGGAAACTTGGTTTCCATGTAACTTGCAAACATCTGGGCATTTGCTAAATTATCCGTGGCTTAAGGCGGTGTTCATACCTAGGAAAAGACAGGGAGTTTAACAAATGCTAATCGGGATTCTGGGAGTCCTGGTTCTCATATTATTCATAGCAACGTCCTATATGTATACCACAATTTGGGCATTGCCGATTCCCAGGAACATCTTGCACCTCTTGATAGTTTTAACTGAGAATCTGGCCTACTGGTCCGTTTTTTTCACAGGGTCCTGTAAGGCTAGATTCCACAATCCACGCAATCATCTGTCATTTGTTAATGTGACCACTGGATTCAGGTTTACCTTGTAGTCCAGAAACTACTGTTGGACATTCGTTATTGCATTGAGAAAGTGGGATTAGGGGTTCCCACATATTTATGATGTTTTCTTAAGGGGGGAACCAGCAACCTTCCATTCCAGGTCACTGGAAACTTCTTGGCGTATGTGTTTGGTATGTAAGAGTTTGTATTCCACGTCACCAGAAAAAGTCCAGGCAACTTCCTGATAATAAAAAAAGGAATGTGTGTTATGGGAGCCCTCAATCCATTTCTACAGCGCTCCATTATAAGGGCTTATCTGGAGTCTGGGCTTCTACTTCCCCAAATTCTTCAGAGCACATTGCCACTTGGAATGACAAGTGTCATTATAGATTTCCAACTTCCTTCTGGTCCTCTTGATTGTTGTAACCAAGAACCAGTCCGTACAATTCAGTTGGGTTTCTCAGCACAACTAAAGCCAGATTACAGTACTAAGGTATCATCTCGCCATATTTGTGTGAACTCTTGTCTTAAAATGTACCCTGTAATCCTAAAACTTCCGTTTGTGAATCTATTTGATATAGCCTGGGGGTATTGAGGTTGACAAGCATGTAGTACATATTTTTAAAGATAACCAGGAATCCCGGATTCCAGGTCCCTGAGAAACAGCTGGGCGTGTGTGTATTTGCATGCGAAATTTTGGAATCCAGATCATCAGGGAAAATCAGGGCATCTTGCTGATAACGAGAGGAGAATGCGGGTTCAGGGGTCCTCAATCGTCAAAATCTATATGGCCTCTTCATAAGGTTTAATGAGGAATCTGGGCTTATAGGTCCTTCCATTTTTCAGAGCTACTTGCTACTTGGATACCTAAAATCTCTTATTACAGATCCAAGCGATTCTGGTCCTTTCGATAGTTGTAATTTAGTATGTGAACCTACAATTTCGTTTCTTTCTTATCAGTATCTTCAGCCATAATCCAGTTCCTCAGGTATCAGCTGGCATTTTGCGACAAAATCCCTCACTTCAGGTTACCTCAAAATACCGAAATTCCCTGTGGTCAGGCTGGTGGAAATTGGGATATTGGGTCTAGAATATTACACCTTTTTAGAAACTACTACTAGAATTTTAGATTGATATTCATAACTTGGGATTAGGTATTTCCAAATATGTAGGGCGTATCTTTAAAGGTGATACAGCAATCTGGCATCCCAGGTCCCTTCTGACCTTTTGGGCTTATGATTATTGGAATATAAGAATTTGTACTTCCACGTCGCCAGGTAACTTCCGGGTAGTCTTAGTGAGAACAAAAAGAATCTGGATTACAGGACGCCAATCCAAGTATTCTACATGGACACCTTATAATGGGTAATCTGGAATCTGGGATTCTTCAGGGCTTACAGGCCTGTTGGATATGACAATTTTTTCATTATAGATTCTCAGCAACCTTCTGGTTTTCTTGAAAGATGTAATCGAGAATGTGTACCCTAAACTCCGTTGGGTTCCTTGGGACAAAAAAGGGCAGATTCCAGGACCCAAAGAATCTTATCGCCATAATTGTATGTAACTATTGCCTTATGATGGACCTTGTAATCCTAAAACTTCTGTTTGTCCTTCTATTCCGATAGGGGCCTGGTGTTTTGAGGTTGTCAAATATTTATTACGTACTGTTAAGGGTAACCAGGATTCATGGATTCAATGACACTAGGTAATTTCTGGGCATCTGCCTATTTGTATACAGAGTTTTTGGATCCACATCACGAGGGAAAATCAGGGAATATTGCTGAGAACGAAAAGGATCTCTGGTTCTAGGAGTTCTCATTCGACAGAAATTACAGAGCATCTTGATAAGGTTTAATCAGCAATCTGGGCTTCAGCATCCCTACATTTTTCAGAGCTACTACACTGGAGATACCCTTAATCGGTCATTACAGATCCCTAGGAACATACTATTCTCCTGATAGTTGTAATCGAGGATCTGGCCTAAAGATCCTTTTGTGTCTTATTAATATCTAGGACCATAATCAGGTATCCCAGGAGTCAAATGGCAAATGGTACAAAATCCCTCAATTCAGGAAACCGCAAACTACAGAAATTTCTTGTGGTCGGGCAGGTGGAAATTGGGACATGGGTTTAGGAGAGTCTACATTTTGGGGAAATCTTGTTTAAGGGAACCAGGAATCTTGTATTCCAGTTCCCCAATAAACTTACAGGAGCCTTTCTCTTGATATCCAAACAACTGGAATTCTAGGTCACCAGGAACTATCTCAGTGCCTGCTGAGTATGTAGCAGAATCTGGGTAATGGGAGTCCTCATATACAGGAAACTACATGGCCTCTTGCTAAGAAAAAATAAGGAATTTTGGTTGTGCGAATCCTCAGCCCAAAAATCCACAGGTCGTCTGACTAAGAGGTAAACTTGCATCAGGTTTTTAATGTAGGAATCTGGGTAGTGGGAGTCCTCAAACACAGGAAACTGGACTGCCTATTGCTAAGAAAGAATAAGGAATCTGGGTTACACATGTCCTCAATCCCTAAAATACTTCAGGGTGTCTTGCTAAGGGATAAACACAAATCAGGGTTTTTGAAGCATGAATCTGCGGAAATGGGGTCCTCGTATAGAGGCAAATACATGGCCTTTTGCTAAGAAAGAATAAGGAATCTGGGTTGCACGTGTTCTCTGTCCCAAAAGTACTACAGAGCCTCTTGCTAAGGGCTAAACAAGAATAAGGGATTCGAAGCAGGAATGTGGGTAATACTCCTCATAAAAGGAAACTTCGAGGCCTCTTCCTAAGAAAAAATAAGGAATCTGTTTTATGCTGTTCCTCAATCACAAAAAGCTAAGGACTAAACAAGATCAGGGCTTCGAACACCCCTCATGTATTTTGGGGGGGGGGGTTGGAGTTTCACTCTGTCGCCCAGGCTGGATTCCAATTCTCCAGGAAACTTCTGGGGGTCTTTCATTTGATATCCAAATAACTCAAATTCTACATCACCATGAAATATCTTGGTGTCTTGCTCAGAATGAAGCAGTAATCTGGGTAACAGGAGTCCTCATATACAGGAAATTTCATGACTCTTGCGAAGGATAAATAAGGAATCTGGGCTACATGGTTCCTCAATACTGAAAATATACAGCACGTCTTGCTAAGGACTAAACAGGATCAGGGCTTCGAGTACCCCACATTTTTTTGGGGGGGGAGGGTTTGAGTCTCACTCTGTCGCCCAGACTGGAGTGCAGTGGCCGCTCCCGGCCAATGCAGCCTCGCTGCTAGGCTCTGGTGATCCTTCCGCCTCAGCCTTCCAAGTAGCCGAAATTACAGGCATGCGCTACAACACCCGGGCTGATTTTATTTTTGATTATGTAGAGATGAGTTCTCTCTGCCAGGCAGGTCTCGAACCGGCGAGCTCAGGCAATCCACTCACCTCAGCATCTCAAAGGCACGGGATTACAAGCTGAGCCACCGAACCCGGCTCACTCCTCATGTTTTAGAGCTATTTGTTATGTGGATATTATGAATCAATCATTCCTGGACTCCAGCAACACTCTTGTACTCTTGATAGTTGTGAACGAGAATCTGGCACTACAAGTCCATTGAGATACTTGGAACCTCTGATTCCGGAAACAGTAGACTAGAAATTTCCTCGGATTTTTTGTATATAAGCCCTGACCTCAGTGTTACCTCATACTCCAGAAACTTCAGTAGTTACGCTGTTCATTATTAGGTCTTTGGGTTTAGGTGTTCAATATTCTTTAGGAGGTATTTTTGGGAGAGAACCAGGAATCTTAGATTCCACGTCCCCAGCCATATTCTTGTCATCTTTCTATGGGTATGCCAGAGTTTGGTCTTCCAGGCCAACAGGAAACATCTCGACGTTTTGCTTACAACGAAATAGGAATATGGGTCACTGTGTCCCTTGAAGGTTTCTACACGCTTTACTAAAGAGGAACCAGGAAACTCGGTTTCCATGTAACTTGCAAACCTCTGGGCATTTGCTAAATTATCCGTGGCTTAAGGCAGTGCTCATACCTAGGAGTCGACAGGGACTTTAGCAAATGCTAATCTGGATTCTGGGGTTCCTGATTCTCATATTATTCAGAGCAACGTCCTATATGCATACCACAAATTGGGCATTGCCATTCCCCAGGAATGTGTTGCATCTCTTGTTAGTTGTACCTGAGAATCTGGCCTACTGGTCCGTTTGTTTCACAGGGTACTGTGAGGCCAGATTTCACAATCCACGAAATCAATTGCCATTTGTTAATGTGATCACTGGCTTCAGGTTTACCTCGTAGTCCAGAAACTACTGCTGGACATACGTTTTCACATTGAGAATGTGGGATTAGGGATTCCCACATATTTAGGATGTATTCTTACGAAGGAACCAGCAATCGTCGATTCCAGGTTCCTGGGAAACTTCTTGGTGTATGAGCATTGATATGGAAGAGTTTGTACTTCTACGTCATGAGAAAACGTCCAGGTGTCTTCCTGATAATAAAAAAAGGAATGTGGTTTATGGGAGGATTCAATCCATTTCTACAGGGCTCCGTTATAAGGACTTATCTGGAATCTGGGCTTCTAGTTCTCCAAATTCTTCAGAGCATGTTGCCACTTGGAAAGGACAAGTGTCATTATAGATTCCCAGCAACTTTCTGGTCCTCTTGTTTGTTGTAACAAAGAAACAGTCCATACAATTCAGTTGGGTTTCTCGGAACAACTAAAGGCAGATTACAAGACTAAGGCATCATCTAGCCATATTTGTGTGTAACTCTTGTCTTAAGATGTACCCTGTAATCCTAAAATTTCCATTTGTGAATCTACTTGATATGGACTGGGGGGTTGTTGTTGCTAAGCATGTAGGACATATTTTTAAAGGTAACCAGGAATCACGTATTCCACGTCCCTGGGAAACAGCTGGGCATCTGTCTCTTTGCATACAGAATTTTGAAATACAAATCTCCAGAGAAAATCAGTCTCTTGCTGAGAAGGAGAAGAGAATGTGGGATCAGGGGTCCTCAATAATTAAAATTTATGGCATCTTGATAAGGTTTAATGAGGAATCTGGGCTTGTAGGTCCTTACATTTTGCACAGCTACTTGCTACGTGGATACCTAAAATCTCTTATTACAGATCCAAGCGATTCCGGTCTTTTCGATGGTTGCAATTGAGTATCTGAACCTACAATTTCGTTTGTTTCTTATCCACAACGTCGGTCATAATCCAGTTCCCCAGGAATCAACTGGCATTTTCTGACAAAATTCCTTGCATGAGGTTACCTCAAAATACCGAAATTTCCTGTGGTGAGGCTGGTGGAAATTGGGATATTGGGTTTAGAATATTACACATTTTTATATTGTCTTGTTAAGGGGAACCTGGAAGCTTGGATTACAGTTCCCAGGTACTCTATGGGAGTCTTTCTATTGATATCCAAACAACTGGATTCTATGTTCACCAGGAAATATCTCGCATATTTCTCAGAATTAAGGAGGAATTTGCGAATCGGGAATCCTCATATACGGGAAACTACATGGCCTCTTACTACGGAAGAATAAGGAATCTGTGTTACACAAGTCCACATATTCCAAAAACCTACAGGGAGTCTTATTTAGAGAGAAAAAGTATCAGGGATTTGAAGCACGAATCTGGGAAATGGGAGCCCTCATATACAGGAAATTTCACAACCTCCGGCTAAGGATAAACAACAAATCTGGGTGACACATGTCCTCGATCCAAAACATCTTCAGTGCATATTTCTAAGGGATAAACAATTATCAGGGTTTTGAAGCAGGACTCTCGGTAATGGGAGTCTTCATATACAGGAAACTACACAGCCTCTACGTAAGAAAGCATAAGGAATATGGTGTTCCCAAGACCTCAATGCCAAAAATCTACTGGGCATCTTGCTAAGGGCTAAACAAGAATG
>NW_007259530.1:3381-4621 GCF_000164805.1 Carlito syrichta | reverse complement strand
GCTGTTGCTAAAAATAAGGAATCTATGTTATTTCAGTTCTCAGTCCTGAAAATCTACAGGGCATCTTGCTGACGGATATAGAAGAATCAGGGATTCGAGGCATGAATGTGGGTAAAAGCAATCCTCATATACAGGAAACTACATGATGTCTTGCGAATAAAAGAGAAGAAATCTGTTTTCCACGGTTCCTCTATCAAAAAATCTGCATGACTTCTTACTAAGGGCTAAACAAGTATCAGGATTTTGAAATAGGAATCAAGGGAAAGATGGTCCTCACATACAGGACACTACATGACCTCCAACTTAGTACGAATAAAGAATCAATGTTGTACGCGCCCTCAATCCAAAAAATTCCCAGGTTGTCTGCTGTGGGACAAACAAGAAACAGATCTTCGAGCTTCCCAAATGTTTCAGAGCATTTTATCATTCGGATATTATGAATCGGTCATATCAGGACTCCAGCAACATTCTGTTCCTCTTAAAAGTTTAAATGATATTGGGCAATCCAAGTCCGTTAGGTTCCTCAGAAAAACTAAGGCCAGATTACAGGACAAAAAGAATCTTCTTGCCATATTTGGATGTAACTCTGGTCTTTAGGTGAAACGTGAAATCCTTCCCCTTCCCTTTCTCTTTTTAATTTGAGAAAGGACAAGGGTTTTGCACTTGCCAAATGTTTACTATGTACTTTTAATTGTAACCAGGAATCATGGAATCCACAAACCTGGAAACATCTGGGCATGTGCCTTTTGTTATACTGATTTAGGAATCCAAATCGACAGGAAAAGTAAGGGCATCTTACTGAGAATTTCAAAGAAATCCGATTCTAGGTTTCTCATTTTCCGGAATCTACAGGGCCTCTTGATGAGGTTTAATCAGCAATCTGGGCTTCGGGGTTCCTACATTTTCAAAGCTACTTGCTCCATGGATATGCTAAATCTGTCATTACAGATACTCAGGATCTTTCTGGTACTCTTGTGAGTTGTAATCAAGGTTTTTTTCCCTAGAAATCCTTTTGTTTCCTGGGACCATCTATGACCATAATCATATTCCTCAGAAACAAAAGTTATATTGGTACAAAATTCCTCGATTCAGGTGACCCCAAACTACAGAAAATTCTTGTGGTGGGTAGGTAGGAATTGGGGTTTTGTGTTTGGATTATTCCACATTTTATGAAGGTCTTGATAAGGGGATCCAGGATTCTTGGATTACAGTCCAAAGAACATTATGGAAGTCTATCTCT
>NW_007259530.1:2282-3361 GCF_000164805.1 Carlito syrichta | reverse complement strand
GATGAGGTTTAATCAGCAATCTGGGCTTCGGGGTTCCTACATTTTCAAAGCTACTTGCTCCATGGATATGCTAAATCTGTCATTACAGATACTCAGGATCTTTCTGGTACTCTTGTGAGTTGTAATCAAGGTTTTTTTCCCTAGAAATCCTTTTGTTTCCTGGGACCATCTATGACCATAATCATATTCCTCAGAAACAAAAGTTATATTGGTACAAAATTCCTCGATTCAGGTGACCTCAAACTACAGAAAATTCTTGTGGTGGGTAGGTAGGAATTGGGGTTTTGTGTTTGGATTATTCCACATTTTACGAAGGTCTTGATAAGGGGATCCAGGATTCTTGGATTACAGTCCAAAGAACATTATGGAAGTCTATCTCTTTGTATCCAAAAAACTGGAATTCTTGGTCACCAGGAACTGTCTTGGCATCCTGCAGAGTGAAGCAGGAATCTGTGTAATGAAGGTCGTCATATACAGGAAGCCACACGTCATATTGCAAAGGAAGTATGAGGAATCTTCCTGATGTGAGTCCTCCATCCCAAAAACTACAGGCCGTCTTCCTAAGACGAAACCACGAATCAGGTTTTTGAAGTAGGAATCTGGGTAATGGGAGTCCTCACATAAAGGAAACTTCACCGCCTATTGCTAATTAAGAATAAGAATCTGTGTTACTCTGGTCCTCAATCCCCAAAAAGCTTAAGGTCATCTTGCTATGGGCTAAACACGAATCATGGTGTTTTCGAGCATGAATCTGGAAAATGGAGTCCTTATTTACAGGCAACTACATGACCTATTGCTAAGAAAGAATAAGTAATCTGGGTTACATGAGTCCTCCATCCCAAAAATCTACAAAGCATCTTGGAAAGTTCTAAAAAGTATCAGAGTTTCGAAGCAGGATGTATCTAATGTGAGTCCAAATATACAGGAAAATACACAGCCCCTTTCCAAGGGTGAAAAGAATCGGGGTTATAGCAGTCCTCAGTCCTTAAAATCAACAGGCCATCTGCTGTGGGCTAAATAAGAATCAGGGTTTAGAAGTTGGACCTAGTAGTAGCAGTCCTCATATGCAGAATCTACTT
>NW_007259530.1:663-1599 GCF_000164805.1 Carlito syrichta | reverse complement strand
CCAGGTTTTGAAGTAGGAATCTGGGTAATGGGAGTCCTCACATAAAGGAAACCTTCATTGCTTATTGCTAAGTAAGAATAAGGAATCCGCGTTACTCGTGTCCTCCATCCCATAACGCTTAAGGTCATCGTGCCATGGGCTAAACACGAATCATGGTGTTTTTGAGCATGAATCTGGTAAATGAAGTCCTTATATACAGGCACCTACATGACCTTTTGCTAAGAAGAATAAGGAATCTGCGTTACGTGAGTCCTCAATCCCAAAAATCTACAGAGTATCTTGGAATGTTCTAAAATAATCAGAGTTTCAAAGCTGGATGCATCTAATGAGAGTCCAAATATACAGAAAAATACACAGCCCCTTGCCAAGGGTGAAAAATAATCAGGGTTGTAGCAGTCCTCAGTCCTTAAAATCAACAGGCCATCTGCTGTTGGCTAAACAGGAATCAGGGTTTAGAAGATGGAACATAGGTAATAGCAGTCCTCATATGCAGAACCTACATGATCTCTAGCTAAAGAGAACTAAGAAACCCCTTTTACACGGTTCCTCCATCACAATATCTACATGATATGTTGCTAATGGCAAAACAAGAATCAGTGTTTCCAAACAGGATTCTGGGGAAAAGGAGTGCTCATATACAGGACATTACATGGCCCCTCGGTAAAGAAGAATAAGGAATCTGTGGTACATTAGTCCACAATCCGAAAAATTCTCTGGGCTTCTTGCTGCGATATAAAAAAGCATCAAGGCTTCGAGCTCGTCTCATGTTTCAGAGATATTTGGCTTGTGGGTATTATGAATCAATCATTTCAGGACTCCTGCAACATTCTGCTCCTCTTGAGAGTTGTAATCAGGTATCTGGTAGTACAAATCCCTTAAGTTCCTCAGGACAATTAAGGCCAGATTCCCGGAAAAAAATTATCTTATTGCCATATT
>NW_007259530.1:0-643 GCF_000164805.1 Carlito syrichta | reverse complement strand
TTTGATATACTGAATTTGGAATCCCAAATGACAGGAAAAATCAGGGCATCTTACTGAAAATTAAAAGGAAATCCGGTTCTAGGAGTTCTCATTTTCCGGAATCTACAGGGCCTCTTGATAAGCTTTAATCAGCAATCTGGTCTTCTGTGTCCCTATATTTTCAGAGCTACATGCTCCGTGGATATGCTAAATCTGTCATTACAGATCCTCAGGATCTTTCTGGTCCTCTTATTAGTTGTAATCAAGGATTTGGCCATAGAAATCCTTTTGTTTCCTGGGACCATCTACGACCATAATCATATTCCCCATAAGCAACAGGTATATTGGTACAAAATTCCTCGATTCAGGTGACCTCAAAGTACAGAAAATTCTTGTGGGTAGGCAGGTAGGAATTGGGGTTTTTGGTTTGGAATATTCCACATTTTGGGAAGGTCATGTGAAGGGGAACCAGGAATCGTGGATTCCAGTTCCCAAAGAACATTATGGACGTCTTTCTCTTGATATCCAAAAAACTGGAATTCTCGGTACCAGGAACTGTTTCGGTATCCTGCAGAGTTTAGCAGGAAGCTGGGTAATGGAGGTCATCATATACAGAAAACCACACGTCATATTGGTAAGGAAGTATAAGTAATCTTCCTTATAG
>NW_007259529.1:3018-5466 GCF_000164805.1 Carlito syrichta | reverse complement strand
GGTCCCAGGAAGGAGTGAGCAGGTCCAACATGGGGAACGAAGCATGCAGAGGTGTGGGCGCCCCAGCCGAAACATGTACCTGCACCAGGCAATCCCCTGGGATTGCTGAGGGGACAACTCCATCCACCCTTTCTGGGATCCTGGGTCAACAGAAGGGAATGGGTCTCATGGTGGGACCCCCAGAGGATTATGGAGGCCTGTCAAGGGGGCTCATGTTTGTCACCCCAGTGCTTTGGGAGGTTTTGGTGAGAGAATGTCTTGAGTCACTGGGTTCAAGATAAGCCCGGGCACCTTGGTGAAACCTTGTCTCTACAAGAAGCCAAATAAATGAACTGAGCATGGTGGCACTTGCCTGTCGTTCTGGCCATTTGGGCTGCTGCAGCAGGAGGATCACTGGAACCCAGCCGGAGGAGACCACAGTGGCTGACAGTGGGCCTCTGCATTCCAGCTTGGGCAACAAAGCGTGATTCTGAATCAGAATACTAATACCCAAACCACAACCACAACCACAGGCCAGGCTCAGGGGCTCAGCCTGGCATCTCTTCCATTCAGAGGTCGAGGCAGGTGGACTGCCTGAGTCTGCGTATTTGTGACCAGCTGAGGACACCAGGTGGAAGGATTGCCTGAGCCCAGCTGGTGGAGTTCGTTGTGGCAGTGAGACTGCCCCTATGCTCAGGCCTGTGAAACAGAGTGGGATTCTGACTCCAAATAAAAATAATCACCACCACTGCCACCACCACCACCGCTGGCACCCAGCACGAGGATTCACCTGCAGGTATGGGAGAGGAAATGCACTTTCCCCCCTGTGGTTCATGGGAGGTTTCAAACGTGGCCACTGGGTATGTCCATCTCTTGCCTTCATCAACGTATCCCAGAAGGCCTGCCTCCACCCTCCACACTCGTGCCCCATGGCAAAGACGCATGTGAGCTCATGGCACAGACAGCTCTGATTTAAGGCGTCCATTGGACACAGAGTTATCAAAGTGGATCAGCAACACCATGGCCAGCCCATGTTCTAGTCACCTGGTCTGCCACCTTCGGGCGCGGGGAGGGCCACTTCCTCTCCCAATCACTCCATCATCTGCTGGCCATGCAGACCTATGGCCGGGGAGCTGTGGATGCCCATCGTGATGCACGTGGGAGCCATATTTTTTATCAATGTGGCCTCCATTGACCTGGCAGGGGCGTGGCAGCATGATCGTGGCTCCCAGGGCCTTGACCAGTGGGGCTCAGACAATCAACCTGCCTCGACCTCCAAGGAGCCAGGACTCTGGAGGCCACCATGCCTGACTTGATTTTGGGAACCTCTCACCAATATGAGGTCTGTCGATGTCACCCAGCCTGGTCTCCAACCCCTGGTCCCAGGCAGCCTACCACCTCGGGTTCCCAGGGCATGGGACTGACTGCCATGAGCCAGGTTGCTTGGCCTGGACTTGCAAGTTCTGTCGGCAGGGGTGACACAAATTACTACCCAGGATGGAGGCCACTGCATCTCATGTAGCCAGGACCATGGACACCACCAGGCAAGACTCCAGTGTTTGCATTCTGGGGAGTTACAAGGTCTGGCTTCATGGTCCAGGCTGGTTTCAAACTCCCAGGTTCCAGTGGTCCCCCACCTCTACCTCCCAAAGAAACAATCCAATTTTCTGCCGATCAACTGTCTTTTGGGAACTCTAGGCTCAAGGCTGGGGCCTCCTTCCAACATCATCTATGTCTGTTCATGATGATCCCAACTTGATACACAAATGAAGGCTCGTCCTTTTATCCTTTTTTCATTTTTTCTTTGCATTGGAGTTCAACTCCATCTCCCAGGTTGTAGCGCACTGGCTCACTGCTGGCCATCACAGCCTCAGTCTGCTGGGCTCTGGCGATTCTTTCCCCAGGCTTCTGAGGAGCTGGAATGAGAGGCACACACCACCACGCCTGTCCATTTGGCATGGAGAGTAGAGATGAGTATCACCGAGGTGCCTGGGCGGGTTTCAGACCGGGGACTTGTGCTGGCCACTGGCTTCTGCCCCCAAAGTGCTGGGATGATGAAGCTGAGCACCAGAGGTTGGGGCTGGACGATGCCAAACTTGGGGGACCCTCACATGTGGGGGACGGGGGCAGAAGGACTGAAGGCAGAAGGTTTGCAGAAGAATGAATTTCTTTTTTTTTCTTTCTTGCATTCTTTTTTATTTCTTTTCTTTTCTTTTTTTTTCTCTTGAGTTGTAGTCTCACTCTGTCACCCAGACTAGAGTGCAGTGCCCGCTCCTGGCCACCACAGTCTCAACCTGCTGGGCTCCGACGATCCTTCCGCCTCAGCCTTCCAAGTAGCAGGAACTACAGGCGTGCGCTACCATGTCCAGCTATTTTTTTGATTTATTGTAGAGATGAGGTCTTGCCAAGTTGCCCAGGTGGGTCTCAAACCCGCGGGATCAGGCAATCACTCACCTCAGCCTCCCAAGG
>NW_007259529.1:0-2562 GCF_000164805.1 Carlito syrichta | reverse complement strand
CCAGCTGTTCCCACCCCAATGGTTTGAGAGTCACGCCCTCCCTTTCCCTGAGGCCATCCCTGGGATGAGCAATCAGGTCCACCCTGGAGATCGAGGCAGGTGCAGGGGTAGCCACCCCAGGGGAGATATGCCCCTGTTCCAGGGCTCACCAGTGGTGGGCTTGGCGGGTGACTCCAGTTGCCCTCTCCAGGGTCCTGGGTTGTCTGAATGAAGCGGGCATCTCAGTATGGCCGTGAGAGGGGTGTGAAGCCCAATCACACAGGCTTACACCTGTCAACCTGGTACTTTGGGAGGCTGAGGTGAGAGGATGGCCTGAGCTCTTGTGTTCAAAACCAGCCCAGGCAGCTTGGTGAGAGCTCATCTCTATAAGAAGCCAAAAAAATGAGATGAGTGTGGTGGCACATGCCTGTCATTCCACCCACTCAGGAAGTCATGGTGGGTGGATCACTGGATTCCAGCTGGTGGAGGCTGTGGTGGCCGAGAGGAGGCCACTAGGCTCTGACCTGGGTGAGAGAGCATGACGCCGATTCAACAAGATGATACCAACCACCACTGCCACAAACACAGGCCGGGCTCAGGGGCTAACCATGGCATTCCAGCCCTTCAGAGGTCAAGGCAAGTGAACGGCATGAGCCTGTGGATTGAAGACCACCTCAGTAGACTGGGCAAGAATTCGAGTTGGCCATCAAAAATAAAACCGATGATTAGTCAGTCATGGTGTCGCAGGCTTGAAGTTCCAGTCTGTCAAGGGGGGCGTTGTGGGACAATTGCCTGAGCCCAACAGGTAAAGTTCATGGTGGCCGTGAGCAAATCCCTGCACTAAGGCTTGGGTGACAGAGAGTGATTCCAACTTAAGTAATAATTATCACCACCACTGCCTCCACCACCACCCTTGCCACCCAGCGAGAGGAGTCACCCTCAAGGATGAGAGAGAAAAAGGCACTTGCCCCCTGTCATTTGTGGGATGTTTCAAAGGTGGCCAGCTGGAAGGTCCATTCAGCTTCTTTGGTCACACGACACAGAAGGCCCGCCTCCACACTCCACACTCATGCCCCATGGCAAAGATGTGTGTGAACTCATGGAACAGAAAAAGCTATGTTAGTGCAGCTGTCTGACACAGAACGATCAAAGCAGTTTGTCAACGCTGCGGCCAGTCCAGGTTCTGGTCACCCGTTGTGCCAAATTTGGTCAGGGGAGGGCACCTTCCTCTCCTGATCACTCCATCATTCCCCGCCCACGCGGACCTTTCAATGGGGGGCCACGGATGCCAGTGGTGGTGCACGTGGAAGATGTCTTTTTTGTCACCGGGGTCTCCATTGGCCTGCTAGGGCACAGTGGCATGACCATGGCTCCCAGGGCCTCAAACTGCAGGGCTGAAGAGGTCCTCCCGCTTCAGACCTCTAGCAGCCAGGACACTGAGGGCCACCACGACAGACCCGATTTTGAGGACTTTTTGCCAAGACGAGGTCTGTCAATGTCAACCAGGCTCTTCTCCAAACACTGGGCTCAGGCAGCCTCCTGCCTCAGTGTCCCAGGGCATGGGGTTGATGTCTGTGAGCCACAGTGCATGGCCTGGAATTGCACGTTCTGTTTGTGGGGGCAACACAAAGGAATTCCCTGGGACCATAGCCAGGACCATGGGTGCCACCATGTACAACTCCAGATTTTGTGTTCTGGGGAGCGATGTGATCTCATTAGGAGGCAAAGGCTGGTCTCAAACTCCTAGGCTTCAAAGGTCCCCCACCTTGGGCTCCCAAAGTCACAGCCCGATTGTCTGCTGATGCACCATCTTTCAGGGACTCTAGGCCCTAGTCTGGGCCTTCTTCCAAAATCATCTCTGTCTGTTCATGATGATCCCAACTCCATTCACAAATGGATGCTATACTTTTTTTTCCCTTTTTTAAAATTTTTTCTTTGATCCAGAGTCTCACTCGATTGTGCAGGTTGGAGGAAGGTGGCTGGCTTTCAGACACTGCAGCCTTGGCCTGCTGTGCTCCCGTGAACCTTTCCCCGGCCTTAGAGGAGCTGGAACAACAGGTGCACGTTACCATGCTCAGCTCATTTGGGATGGAGTGTAAAGACGAGTCTCACTGAGGTGCCTCAGCAGGTCTTGGCACATGGGCTCGGGCCAGACACTGGCCTCAGCCTCACAAAGTCTTGGCTGGCGAGTCTGAGCTCCAGAGCATGGCCTTGATCATTCCTCAAAAATGAACTAGAAGGCCTGGCGTGTCAGCCTACGTTTGGAATCCCAGCGATCTGGGAGGCTGAGGCAGGAGAATGGCTGGAGCCCAGGCCATGCAGGGAGACCCCATTTCTGCACTTATAAAAACAGGGAGTCTGGAGTTGAGCTGTCCATCTTCCTGGCCACTCTGTATGCTGAGGCGGGAGGATTGTTGGAGCCCGCGATTTTGAAACTGGTGGTGAATGTCAGTCATGTTCCTGGCCCCAGCCTGGGCCACAGAGCATTACCCTGTCTCCAAAATCATCAGAATCATACACAGATTTTCAACTGTGTGTGGTGTGTTCACAGGGTGACTGTCTTTAGATCCAGGGAAAATGGGA
>NW_007259528.1:490923-506509 GCF_000164805.1 Carlito syrichta | reverse complement strand
TTAGAATAAACGGCCATCAATAGGTGAGTCAGAGAAAGCATCTGAAGAGGAGAGAAAGGCAACACATGAACATTGAGATATGCAGTGAAAGAAAATAAGAGAACAAAAATATAAAAGTAGTAAGATATTTTACTCACACCATGTTCTGTAAAATCCTACAATGGTAAGTTTGGTGATGAAAGTAAAGTAACAAACTAATATAAAAATAGGAGCAATTACAACAGGAAAATGATTTGCTTTAAGATGGTATAAAATATCAAAGAGTATCAAAAAACATGAGAAAAAATAAGCAAAGAGATCAAGGAGAGGAAATATATGATTTTAAAAGAATACATAAATTGTTAGATATATCTGTAAATTATAGACATTAAAAATTAAAGAAATAATAAGTAGTATTAAAATAAAACTGGAAATATTATTTAAAAGATTAATTTTAAAAATATAAAACATTTAATAAGACAATTAATATGAATAATGAGGCAATACTATAGACACAATTGAGGAGGGGTAGTGGAAAAAGAAAAAAAATGGGTACACATGGACATAAAGATGAGAACAGTCACTGAGGACTCCTAAACAGAGGAGGGAAGGAGGGGGTCAAAGGTTGAAAAACTATCTAGTGGGTACCATGTTCACTATTTGGATGATGGGTTTAATAGAAGCCCAAACCTCACTATCTTGCAATATAGCCATGTAACAAACCTGCACATATACTCTTTGAAATTTAAAATAATAGTTTAAAAAAGCAGAAAACACACAAACGAAATCACTAAAATGTTGGGATAATAATGTTATTCAGAAATAATACAAAACAAACAGACAAAAAGAGTCTGAGAATAAAAAAATCAGAGGACAAAACTAGTATAAATTATAAAAAATAAGCAGAGAAATATGAAAGAGAAAAAATGACTAAAGAAACAAAAGAAGAGAACCAAAGAACAAATATCTTCAAATTGATAGGACTCACTGAGTGCCCATACCAAGATATTCACAATTAAAACTAATTTTTAAAATTTCCAGAGAATAAAAAATAAAAATGTCACATATAAAATGGATCAGGAATCAGGATGTTGTGAAAATGGAAATCAACTTTCCAACAACTTTGTTGAAAGATAGAAGAGAGTGGTACTTTCAAAATTTTGAAGTAGGGCAACCCCCTTGGGTCCCCTCCCACTGTGGAAGCTTTTCTGTCCTCTCAATAAATACTGCTTTCTAAAACAACCCAAAAGAATTGAAGTAGGTGATCTTCAATCTATGATTTTCTGCTCATAAAAATTACAAATCTAGTGTGATGGTAGATGCAAGGCGTTTTCAGACATGCAAAGTCTCAAACATTTTCACTCCAATGTGCTCTATCTTGGCAAGTTATTGGAGGATGTTTTCTGCTAAAACAAGAGTAAATCAAGAACAATAAAAATACTTTTAAAAGGATCCAATACAGATCAGAAAGAAAGGAAATTTGTAAAGAAATTTCCAAGATAACAGAAGTGAAAGTCTAAAGAGCAATGTGTGTAGACTGGAACAGGTGGATGAAATATCCAAGTAGGATTATATACATTAAAAAAGAAAGTGATTAATTATGTAATGGATTTAATCACATGCAAGACTCATTAAGGGGCATATTTTTAAAATGTTGGCAGGTAAAGGAAGATTTAACTAGAGATTTGAGTAAACAAATAGAATTTTAAAAACATGATGGAATTATTAACTCCAGAAAAAACAAAGAACTGTGTAATAAAAGATGTGTAAACATAGTACATTACAATATTTACTTTACCTAATAATGAAAATATCATAATATAGTTATATGGAGGAGGAGATGTAAAAGTATAAGAGAGCTAAAATTCTCATTTATTAAAACAAGAATAAAAAAGGAAATCTAAAAAAAAGAATGAAGAGAGAGAGAAAAATAAAAAGATATGTAAATCAGCGAAAGAAAAATGTACAATTAGTAGCAGACACTATGCTAATGAAAGAAATAACACTAGAACATACAGAATAACAACAAAAAAAGAGAGTGCTAGAATTTGGAGAGTTTTATGAAAAAAAAAATTTCAAAGGTATGAGAAGAATAAGAGTCATACAAATCCACCTCTGAAATTAGGTAAAAGCAAAAGCACCCAAGGGATGTTAGAGATTTAATAAAAAAAAAAAGAAGAGTTTCATACAGAAGTGGTTGTAATAAAGAATAAAGAAAATATATAAAATATCTGGAATGTCTGCAAAGCATCTCAAATATGAAATAAATGGTTACATGGAACCAGTATAATATAAGGTAGAGAAAAACAAGAAAAGTTGTAACAGTAAAGAAGAAGAGGTTACCCAGAAAAGGAGCAGAAAGAACTGGATTTTTAAAAAATTACTTAAGGCATAAAGTATAGAGAAGAAAGGATGGAAGAATTAAGATGTTGGGAAGATATAATATATAAAATTGGCCAAAGTTTGAGTAAATAATATTATAAGAGGATCAATGAGAATAATTTTAAAAATAAATAATATCAAAGAAGAATAATAAATAGGTATAAATAGGTTTAAAGTGGAATATAAGGATAAGAGATTACTTATTTACTAAATACTTGCTAAGCGCTTATGTGTCAAGCAATGTTCTAATGCTTTATGGATATTTTTCCAAAATTACAGATGGGGACAAGAAGAAATTTAATAACTTGACCAGGTCCCCACAGCTAATAAGTTGCAAAACTGTAGTTGACCCCAGGCACTCTGCCTACTGGGTCCCTACTGTTAACCATTGCTAAGGAAATCAGTAGCAAAGAAAATGAGAAATGAAAAAAAAAGAAAAAGAAAGAAAGAAAAAATAAAGAAACAACAAAAGTACAAAGAATTAGTATTTAGTAACAAAAATTAATGTTACATTTACATTTTCCTGAGCTTTATTTTGGGTGGTGTTAACACTTCTATATTTTGCTTTGTGAGACTGGAGCTAAAACTCAACAAACACCTCATCCTGTACTCACTCTTAGGCTCTGGCAGCGGGGAACCTTAGGGCACTGGAAAGCTGGCAGAGAGAAGAAACACTCAGTTCTGTTTGTTCTCTATTCCTGTGAGTATCATCCCTGTAGCACTTCTTTACTCTGTAGCAGCAATAAGTTCCAGTTTCCTGAGTTTTTCACACTCCCAGATCCAGCCTCATCATATCCCCTTAGAGATCACAGCACCAGCTAGCTGGTGACCCCTCTTCAGAGATCTGGCTTCAATACTGTCTCTTTCTCTATGCTTCAGCTTCTAAAAACCCCAACCTCTTGAATATATGTTTGCTCCACTCTTAGTGTGGTAGCCTCTTCATGTGGTTATTAGTGCTCCTTTTTGCTTTCTTAGTCTTCCAATACCCGTTTAACAAATCTCGTGCAATACCTCCTGTTAAGATATCAGTGGGTGCTCTGTTTTCCTTACTTAATCTTGGCCGATACGCTACATGAACATGAATCAAAGACACTATTTATTTTCCAGTTTTTAAACTTTACACACACATACACACACACACACACACACACACACACACACACATACCGCATACATACATATATACATATATATGTATAGTCATTTTCTTCTGTCTGCCTTCTTTCACACACCTTTAGATTTGGATATTTATTTACATTGCTGCAAGTACCTGTAGACCATTCACTTTTCACTGCTGTATTGCATTCCCCTGCAGAGGCATCATAATTAATTAATGCATTCTCTGATGTCTTTTTTTTGAGAATATGCACTTAGGTACTTTCCGGATTTTTTAATTCTAAATAATACTGTTATGAATATTCTTGCATGTGCCTCCAAGAACAAATGTATAAGCTTTCTATATGGCAGTGGTTTGCAAAATATTGAGTTTTATAGTTTTAGTTTCTATATTTGGCTATTTAATTCATTGAGTCAAATTTTGTATATGGGGTGATGTGTCAAATGTCATATTTTTGCATGTTTATTAAGTTATTTCAGCTCCATTTGTTGAAAAGACTATTCTTTTCCTATTATATGATCTTGGAATTCTTTGCAAAAATCAGTTAACTGTAAACAGTTGGGTTTATTTCTGGTCTTTCAATTGCATTTAATTAATCTATATGTTTATTCTTACAACATTGTTTTGATTACTGTTGCTTTGAAGTAAAGTTTTAAATCAGGCAGTGTGAGTCTTCCAACCTTGTTCTAGTTTTTCACGAGTTCCATGCAATTCCATGAATTTTAGAATCAGTTTGTTTATTTTTACAAAGAAGTCTGCAGAGATTCTGATAGAAATTGCATTGAATCTGTAGAACAATTTTGGGAGTATTGCCATCTTAATAGTATTAGGTTTTCTAATACGTGAACATAGAAAGTTTTCCTATTTATTGAGATTTTTACTTTCTTTCAGCAGTGATTTGAAATTTTCAGAGTACAAGTTTTTTTTTACTTTTTTTTGTAAAGAAGTTCCTAAGTATTTTATTTTTTGTCATGTTTTTGTAACTGGAATTGTTTTGTTAATTTTATTTTCTCATTGTTTATTGTAACTGTATAGAATACAATTGACTTTTGTATATTGATCTTGTATCCTGCAACCTTGCTGAACTAGTTTATTCTAATAGTTTTGCCGCGGCTGGCGCGGCTGTCTTGGGGGTCTGGAGAGAGAGGCGAGAGATTAAAAAAGACACAGACACAAAGACATAAAGAAAAGCTGGGGCCAGGTGGGACACTTTCCTCTGATGGAGAAGTGGCCCCGAACTAGCTCAACATGTTTATTTTATAATCAAGCACAAAGGACGTGGGGAGGGATTCAAGGTCTATGAGTGAGCTATAACGAAATTTTGCTGCTACCTAAATGGCAAGCTGTTCTGCAATTACCTAGTTGTGGCCAAGGCTTTATCTGTACTATTTGCACCCGGTTGGTGGGCTCCGAGATGCCGTTCCCTGTAGCAGGCTGCATCCCTTGCTCTTGGCTAGGGTGCGCAGCAACCGAGCGGGACCTTGCCTTCACTTGGGGCCTTACCTTTACTAGAGGTCTGCTGTCCAAACAGAGTTCATCCACTCCCTACGTAGTCTTAGTGGATTCCTTAGGATTTTCCATATATAAAATCTTGTAATCTGCAAATACAGATAATTTTCCTCTTTTCTTTCCAATCTAGATACCTTTTATTTCTCACTTATATTGTCTAAAATCTATAGTACAATGCTGAATAGAAGTAGGAAAGTGGACACCCTTGTACTACTCCGGATTTTAGGGGGGAAGAATGTAGTCTTTTACCATTAAGTATGGTGTCAACTGTAGGTTTTTTTGTAGATGGCTTTTTAGTGTTAAAGAATAGTGTTCTATTTACAATTTGCCACGAAAGAGTGTTGAATTTTTGTCAAATGCCTTTCTTCACTTATTGAGAAAATCATGTGGTTTTTGCTTCCTATGCTTTTGACATGGTGTATCACATTGATTGATTTTCAGATGTTAAAACAATCTTGCATTTCTGGGACAAATCCCGCTTGGCAATGGTATGCAATTATTTAGAATTGTATTGGTTTTTGTGTTCATATTTATAAGAGCTATTGGTCTGTATTTTCTTTTCTTTTGATGACTTTGTCTACTTTTGATATAAGGACACTGGTATTGGCCTCATAGAATAAGTTGAGAAGTATTCCCTCCTTTTCTGTTTTTGGGAAGAGTTTGTGAAGAATTAATATTAATTTTGTGAGTGTTTGGTAGAATTCAACAGTTAAGCCACCTAAGCCTGAACTTTAATTTTTGGGTAATCTTTTAATGACTAAATCATCCCTTTACTAAGTATAGATCTATTCAGACTGTCTATTTCTTCTTTAATCAGTTTCAGTAGTTTGCGCCTATATAGGAATTTATCCGTTTCAATTAACTTATCCAATTTTTTGGCAGTTTTTCATAGCACTCCTTTATAGTTGTTTTTATTTCTATATAATCAGTAGTAATGTCTCCCCTTTCATTTTGGATTCTAGTAATATTTAGTTCTCTTGTTTTTCTTGGTCAGTCTAGCTAAAAGTTTGCTACTTTTGTTTATCTTTTTTGAGAATCAGATTTTGGTTTCATTTATTTTCTTTATTGTTTTCCTGTTATTTGATTCATTAATTCACTCTCATTTTTATTTTGCTTATGTTTATTAGTTTGTTCTTCCTCTTTTAGTATCTGAAGATAAAAACTTAGGTTATTCATTTGAGATCCTTCTTTTTCCCTTAAACACTAATTTAGCTTCATTGTATATGCTTTGGTATGTTGATATATCCTATCAGAGCAGCCTTAGACTTATACTAGCTTAATTCCAATACGTTTTTAAAAATATCACTCTTACATCTCTGTCTTCCCTTTTTGTCTATTATTATTATACATTTTACACCTATAAAAATTAAAATCCAATATTACATTATTACAAATATTACTTTATAAAGTCTTACGTGTTTTAAAGAAGCTGGAAAAAAAGAAGAAAATAATATACATACAGCTAATTTTATATAACCTTCTTATTTATCATTTCTAGTTTCTTTATTTGTTCTTGTGGACTTGAGTTACTCTCAGGAGTCATTTCCTTAACCCCGTGTAGCTTTCTTCTCACCTACCTCCTTTGTGCTGCTATTAGCAAATACATTTCTATATGCTATAGGCCCCCAGATGCAACATATACAAATTTGTATAACTGCTTTTTAAATCAGTTGAGATAAAATATCCACTTATACTGTATAATTGCATCATTATGTTTAGCTGTGCTCTTTGTGTGTGTGTGTGTGCATTTTAATTACTACATGGTGTCAACCTCAGTCTAAAGAACCTCCTTTAGTACTTATAAGACAGATCTACTAGCAACAAATTCTCTCCATTTTGGTTTATGTGGGAATATCTTTGTTTTCTTTTATTTTTAAAAGATGGTTTTGCTAGATATAGAATTTTGGACCGACAGTATTTTTCCTTGAACATTTTGAATATCTTAATCCTCTCCTTTCTGGTTTCCATTGTTTTATATGAGAAGTCAGCTCTTAGTTTTATTGGTGTTCCTCGGTAAGTGATAAATTATTTTTCTCTAACTGTTTTCAAAGTTTTCTCCTTGTCTTTGGTTTTCATCACTTTTACTATGAAATGTCTGTGGAACCCTTTGTGTAATCTTATTTAAAATGTGGTGACCTTTCTAGATGTGTAAATTAATGATTTTCAATTAGATTTGAAAGTTTTTATCCACTCTCTTTGACAATTTTTCTTACTCCTTTCTCTCTCCTTTCTTCATAGCTTCATTATATGGATGTTGTTGTGCTTAATGGTGTCCCACATTTCTTTACAATCCCCTACTGTAACTACTGTTGCGATCTTTTTACTGTCTTTATTATTTTGCCTTTTCCAGATTGTAATATATTTGAAATCATATGTATCCCTTCAGACTGGTTTCATTCACTCAGCAATATGAATTTAAGTTTCTGCCATGTCTTTTTATGGCTTGATATTGCATTTCTTTTTAGCGCTGAATACTATTCCATTGTATGGGTCTGCATCGTATGGATCTGTTGCATGGATCTGTTTGTTTATTCATTCATCGGTTGAATTACTTCTTGGTTGCTTCCAGTTTTTGACAATTATTATTAAAACTTCATAAACGCTTATGTACAGGTTCTTATATGGACATAAGTTTTCAGCTTATTTGGATAAATACCTAGAATTGTGATTGTCGAATTGTATTGCAGGCCTATGTCTAACTTTGTAAGAAACTACGAAACGATCCTCCAAATGACTGTTTCGTTTTGCATTCCCACAGCAATGAGAATGTCTGTTGCGCCAAATCCTCCATAGCATTTGGTGTTGTCAGTGTTTTGAATTTTAGCCATAGTATATAGTAGTATCTTATTGGTGTTTAATTAACAATTCCCTAACAACATATAATGTGGAGCATCTTTTCATACTTCGCTTTCCATATGTATATCTTCTCTGATGGGGTATCTTTTCAGGTATTTTGCCCATTAATTTTTTTTAACTTATTGTGAATTTTAACATTCTATGCCAATTTTTTATCAGATACTTATGTATCTAACAAGTGTTTTCTCCAGTTCGCAGTTTATCATTCGCAGTTTAGTTATTCTTCTAACAGTGTCTTTCGCAGTGCAGAAGAGATCATGAAGTGGCCAGTCACATGGCTGCATTGGCAAGATCCCAGTTTGGCATCATATTCGCAGGTCTGTGTCGCGGGATGGGGTTGACGCTGAACTAGGGGCTGAGCTGGCTGCCTGCAGGGGGCTCAGGCTCTGGGTCTGTAGACACGTTATCCCATTTGCCCACTTCGGAGCCTGGAGGCCGCTCCTGATGGCAAACGCCCTACGTTCTCAAAGGGCGAACAGGAAGGCGACCTGGATTCCGCAGCCTGGAGTCGTCGATGGCGCGGGAAGGTGTCTGCGCCGCAAACGACTGGCACATACTGGTCCTCCCGACTGCTATGCCATCTAGGCGGCAAGGGACTGCCGGACCACATCTCCAGCCCTGCTCACCAGTCAGAGACTCCGTACTCATCCCACGGGCTCAGATAGCGCTCCCCATTCACACTCGGGGGGATCCCCGGGCGGACCGATACACGCAGGAGCTCAGAGCCTGGACCCTCGAGGCCCGCCAGCTGGATTCCAGGTTCTGCGCGACTCGGTAAACCCGGGCCACAGCATCCCACACCCGCGCTGCTAACGCCGAGGAGAGGGACGCTCGCTTCCTCTCGAGTTCCTCTCTTCTCGCCGCCGTGCGACTCTCAGGCGAGAGAGCAGGCATCCGAGCGCCCCGCTTAGGCCTCAAAAATAACAAAGCAGGCTACTGGGGCTGCGTGTCCCCTGCGGGTCCGAGGCCTGGAGAGTGCCAAGCGCCCTAAGACCCTCACGCTTTCCTCGTGCCTGGATCCCAACCGTCTCCCGAGGCCCGTGAACCGCCGGCCGGCGCAGCCAATTCACCAAGTTAATAGGGTTCATTCAACTTGTCCACCCGCGCCCACCGCGCTCCAGGAGGCCGCCAAACTGGGGCCCTGACCATCCAACCATGTGATTGGTCAACAAGATTTGGAGGCACTTCCCCCCCACCCCCATGAGGTCCCAGAATTCCAACACAGGGCCTCTTCCCTAAGGCTAGTGGGAAAGTTACTTCAATCAGACTGTTTGGTCTCTTTGGCACCCTATGGCACTTTGCGGCCAGATGACCATCAAGCTCATCACTTGATGACTACAAGAGCTGATTCCTGAATTTACATCAGCATATTGATTTTAATAAGTGGCCTCTCAGGAAGTAGTGGGCCCAGGGGAGAGAAAGACAGTATACCATACACTATAAATCATAATCCCTCTAGTGTGAGCCCAACATGCTCAATTAGGGAAACAAAGATTACATTTTATTTTTTTGAGATTCAGGAGCAAGACTTGGGGAATCATTGAGCGGATCCAACTCGAGATTTCCCCAGTAACTGAGACCCACCCTTCCTTCCTTCCTTCCTTCCTTCCTTCTTCCTTCCTTCCTTCCTTCCTTCCTTCCTTCCTTCCTTCCTTTCTCTTTCTTTCTTCCTCCCTCCCTCCCTCCTGCCCTCCCTCCCTTCCTCCCTCTCTCTCTCTCTCTCTTTCTTTCTTTCTCTCTTTCTTCTTTTTTATCTTTCTTTCTAAGGCACAGGATTATTAAATGTCCTAAGGAAACTGCAAACTTGGACCCCTAGCAGATGGAAACAGCAGACTGATTACCAGCCTCCAAGTTCACCTCTGCCTCATCCAGTTTAATCAACATTCTCCCTTCCGATTTCTGCCATATGATTCTTCCAGACATTCATCAGTCAACAGTGCAGACTGCTACTTATATTAGCGTATCTATTTCTATATATGTATGGGATATCCCTTTACTTGCCCTTCACTCTCAATAAGCTGGACTGCTCTGAGCTCCTTTCCTCATGATGTTGGAAAAAAGAAGTAACTCTCCTTTAAATCTTTTCCTGGATTTGGTTTCCAAAAGCCTAAAGACTTTGAGTAGCAGAGAGGGATCAAGACAGAGGTAAGTTTTAGGAAGATGTGGGGTTTAGGGACCATGGGACATTGAGGAAATTAGAAAGACCCCTCAGTAATGGTAGGAGGAGAGATGGAAATGAGCAATGAGAAGGTGGAGGTTGAAGAGCCCTGAATTCAAAGGAGATTTGGGTGTGGTATTAGGGGCAAAGGGGGCCTCACATATTCTCTCAGAAATTTTGATACTCTTTACAGTAGGAAATAGGTTGATCCCAGTGTCTTCAGGGGGAGTCAAAGATTTATGAGTCAAAATCTATAGTCTTAAAGGGTCAAATTCACAGTTTCATGCTGAACTTAAATATAACCCCTAGAGAATTTCTATTTTAATTTGTTTAATTTCTCTTTTAATTTAAATTGAGCTCCAGAAAACTAAGAAATATGCCTTGTTTAACTAAGGTGTTAATCCATTTGATATTCAGGAAAATGTGTCTGTTTGGACCATAGAACTGGACTTCAGAGGCAAAGAAAGATCTCCTGAGTAGGGAACAAGTCTCTTCTGTGACTGGCTATAACTGCTCCACAAACACCATGTACCCCTCTATTATCTTTCTATCTGGCTTCCTTTTAGCACTGTCCTGAGTGGGAAAACAAGTCCAATCCTAGCCAAGAGGGTCCAGGAGTAGAGCAGAGACTATATGTTGAGCTGCCAAGATAAAGTGTAAAGAGATTCAAGACATTTCTGGAACAGCAGTGGGGAAACCAGTTAAAACTATCAATGAGGAAATAAAAATATACAGGGCAGATGCTTGTGTACATACGCTTATGCACAAATACACAGACATACAGATATTTAGACACACATACACAGGCACCAAACAATTTACACTTATTCTTTAACCTATTCTTTACATTTAATAAAATTTCAGCTCTCTCTTTTTCAGTCACATCTTGCATGAAAGTCTCACTTGAAGTAGACCCAATGATATTCAAGGGCAGTCATTCTGCTTCCTGTGGTAGGATATTAGCCAACAAGAAGACTTCTAATGTAATTGCTGGACACAGGATCTTTAGGGATTGAACCTGGAGTGTAATCCTTAAGGAAAAGGGATATAAGCCTTGCTGTGTTCCTATGCTACGCTGATGCAGAGTAGAAAGTGTCTCTAAAACATTTTAAATCTGTATTATCTATGCAACCAGTCACTATAGTGGCTGTTGAGCACATGAAGTGGGGCTAGACTGAATTAAGATGTGATGTAAATGTAAAATACCAGATTTTGCACATTTCATGTGAAAAAAGAATCTCAATGATAATTTTTTTCAAACTGATTAAATGTTGAAATCATAATATTTTGGATACATTGTATTAAAGATACATATTACTAAAACTGGTTTCACTTGTTTGTTTTGTCTCTTTTTAGTGACTTCTAGAGTATTTAATATTATACATGTGGCTCACATTTGTGGCTCATCTCATGTTATATTTTGTTGAACTATGGCTAGTTTAGGCAACTTACATTTTGTATAATTTTTTTATCAATGAGCTTTATCTGGGTAGCTCAACATATAGTCTCTAGGAGCTTTTCTATCCTCTCAAAAATATCCTACATTGTACATTGTAGGATTTGTTGAGAGGATAGAAAAACTCCTAGAGCAGGAGGGGACCCAAGGGGACTGCCTTACAATATATTTTTATTGAGTACAGCCATCTTGCTGTGCGGTAGATCTCCAAACTTATTTCTCCTGTCTACCTAAAACTGTATCCTTTGATTAACAACTCCTCATTCTCACTCTCTTCCCTGACCCTAGTAACCATGATTCTACTTCTTTCTTCTATGAGTTCAACTTTTTAGATTGCACAAACAGCATAATGTTCTCCAGGTTCATCCTTGTTGTTGCAAATTACAGAATTTATTTTTAAAGGTGTTTCTTTCATTAATGGAATAGTAATATTCTATTGTGTATCTATACCATATTTGTTTTATCCATTCCTTCAATGATGGATACAGGTTGATTCCAGTTTGGCTATTATGAATAATGCTGAAATGAACATGGGAGTGGAGATATTCCATTTTGATTTCAATTTCTTTGAATATATACCCAGGAGTAAGTAAGATTGCTGGATCGCATGGCAGTTCTAGTTTTAGTTTTTTTGAGGAAACTTCATACTGTTTTTTATAACAGTTGTGTTAAATTCCCACCAACAATGTACAGTGTTTTCTTTGCACTCTCACCAACAACCTAGACACAATTCTTGCTTCTGTCACCTTCTTGCTGTGTGTCTATAGACAAGCTATTTGACTTCTTCATTGCTCTGTCCTCATCTGTAAAATGATGATTAATACAGTGTCTCCCTGATAGGATTGTCATGAACTCAACAGTTTGACAGGTGCTCATCTTACCATGTGATCCAGCAATACCACTCCTGGGACTTTCCCTAAAGAAATGAAAACACATGTTCACACAAAAACTATGCATGAATATTTATAATGGCTTTATTCTCCTTATTGAGGAAAAAAAACTGAAACAACCTAAATGTCCTTCAACAGGTGAATAGACAAACTGTGGTATACTCATACAACTTAATACTAATCAACAATAAACAAATTATTGGTATACGTAACAACTTGGATAAATCTCAGTGGCATAACGCTGAGTGAAAGAAAAGGTTACATACTGTTTAATGCCAGTTAAGTAGCATTCTCAAAAAGACAATCTATAGTAAGTGATAAGAAAAATGTCAATGTTTATCTGTGTCAATGATGGTGTATGAAATTTTTTTCTAGTGATAGACATTCGACTTGTTTGCAAGGTCTGATTATTACAAATCCCACTGCTATGCACACACTGCTTCAGAGCTACTTGGATTTATACCTAGAGTTTCCCTGAGACATAGCCCCAGAAAGAGAATTTCTGGGCTCTGGCAAGTCTGCTTTAAGAAATTCTTCATCTTATTCCCTTTAATTTTCTTCTGAGAGTTTTAGACTTTTTTTCTTGTGTTCTACTGCTAAACAAATTTGAATTTTTTCCTCTTAATTTGACATATAGCTAAACTCCCACATGAGAGGTAATTATTCCAATGCAAGTTTTGAATAGATGTCATTTCTTCACTTATCTATGATGCCATCTCTGCTATGTGCTAGGTTGCTATAAAATGTACATGAGTATGTTTCTGTTCCACTCATCTGTTATCTAATAATACACCAAGAACAAAAAATTTTAATGATTACACATTTATAACATAAGTAGAAGACAGTGTCGTCTAAAAACAGCAATCAGTTTTTCCTTTCTCAGCTCTATAGACCTTATATTTGGGTCATTACATTGCACTGTCATGATCTCAGTTAACAGATTTACAACAACACTTTCCCCTACATCTGCATCATCCTTTCACATTTTCTTCTTGTCTGCAGAGGTGTCCTTTCTTCTCCCCAAGGCCTGGTCTTCAACTTGAAGTCAATTTCCCCCCGCTTTTTCCTTTCTCTTCGGTGTCCTCAGTCTCCACCTGTCTACAATATATATCCTTTCATCATTTAAATACACTCAACTCTTACCTTAACTTTTAGCAAAATGTAAGAATCTACTTTGTGACTCCTCCTTTCCTTCACAATGCAATTTCCATATCAGTATATTTCTATTGCCTTCTGTGATCTACAATCCATTTTAGTCTGGAGCATTGACTTTCTCGCTCCATACAGTGGGCAATATTTTGTCTTCAACTTTATACTTACTTTCTGGTAGCCTTTGAAACTCCTCCTTGACATAAGTGACATTAATCCTTTGGTGTCCTTTTATCTTTTCTTGTCCTTCCTTATAGTCTCTTTCATATGTTCAAATCCAAACTTAAATAATGTGATTTTTCAAGTATTGGTCTTTGGTCATCCTTTACTCATTGATATTCTCAGGACAGTCTTATCACTGCCCAGAACTTCAGTACCGTACTGGCTTTTCTAGCATCTTTAACCAGAAGTTGTAGTGTTAAGGTCTCTACATCTTACTGTATCCTGCTACCTAGCGAAATTCTCTACTAAACTATCTCATATATCATAACCTGACTTTTTGTATGTCTGAACCATAATCAAAACAAAAGAACAAAAAGGAAAACAAAATACAAAATTCAATTTTTCCCATATTCTCTCCAGTTCACATGATAGTATTTTTTTGCAATGTAGATACGCTAATAATTCTAAATCATTAAATTCTGGTTGCTTTTGGCTTAACAGTTCATTCTCAATTTATCTTTTTTCTCTTGCATGTTACTAGAAGGAGCAAACAGAAACCAGGCTTCATCTTCAAGACTTTGCTTGGAAACTCCTCTGTTAAATATCCAATATTATTGTTTACAAGTTCTGTTTTCCATTCAACAGTAGAAAACAATTTGGCCAAATTTTCTGCCTCTTTATGACAAGAATCAGCTTTCCCCTAGTACCCAATCCATAACATGTTCCTTATTTCCTTCAGAGACCTCACAAGAAATACTTTTAACTCTCGTATTTCTCCCAGCATTCTGTTCATCATAATATTTGTGTTTTCTAAAATAACAGAAGCTTTCTTTCTTGTTCTCTTCATTTTTTTGAGCAATTTTCCTCACCAGAATTGCCTTTAATATCTCTATTCCTACCAACAATCTCTTTCAAGGCAATCTAGGGTTTTCCTATGATATGCCTCAACATTTTTCCAGCTTCTACCCATTACCCAATTCCAAAGTCACTTTCATATTTTTAGATATTTGCCACAGCAACACCCCACTCTTTATGCTGAATTCTGTTAGTTTTCTAGAGCTTCTGTAAAAAATTGTCACAAATTTGGTGGCTTACAACAACAGAAATGTATTCATTCACAGTTCTGGAGACTAGAAGTCCAAAATAATGGAGTTGACAGGGCCACATTCTTTTGTGAGGCTTAAAGGAAGAAATCTTCCTTGCCTTTTCCTGGCTTGTAGTGTTTACTAGCAATCCCTGGCATTCTTGACTTGTACCTGCATCATCCCAGTACCTATATACACTGCCTACCTTCTCACATGACCTTTTACTATCTGTGTCTCCAAATATCTCTCCTGATGAGGACAGTAGCCATTGGATTTAAAGCTTATTTTAGTTCAGTGTGACCTGATCTTGATCCCATCTACAAAGACCCTGTTTCAAAAAAAAAAAAAAAAAAAGTCACATTCACAGGTACCAGGGGTTAGGACTTCAACATATCTTTTTGAGGGGACACAAATCCACAACAAGACTTCAGCTTTTCCATTTCTGCTAAACAAGCTATCAGAATTTTCATAGGGATTGCCATTGATTCTTTAGCTCACATTGAGTAGCATAAGTATTTTATTCTTTTGGATGCTATTGTAAAAATGAAATTGTTTTCTTAATTTTCATCTTCGTCTATTTGGGTTGCTGTAACAAAATACCATAGACTGGGTGGCTTATAAAGAACAGAAATTTATTTTTCACAGTTCTGGAGCCTAGAAGTATAATCAAGATGCCACCAAATTCTATGTCTGGCAAGGGCCCACTTTCTTGTTTATAAACAGCACCTTTTCACTGTATCCCCATAAGGTGGGATCTCTCTGTGTTCTCTTTTATAAAGACAGTAAATTTTTTTTTTTTTTTTGAGTTGGAGTCTCACTCTGTCGCCCAGACTGAAGTGCAGT
>NW_007259528.1:414056-490847 GCF_000164805.1 Carlito syrichta | reverse complement strand
GCCCTGTCCCCCAGACTGGAGTGCAGTGGCCACTCCTGGCCACTGCAGCTTTGACCTGCTGGGCTCCGACAATCCTTCCGCCTCAGCCTTCCAAGTAGCTAGAACTACAGGTGCGCGCTACCATGCCTGGCTAGTTTTTGATATATTGTAGAGCCGAGGTCTCGCCAAGTTGCCCAGGCAGGTCTCGAACCCGCAGGCTCAGGCAATCCTCTAGCCTCGGCCTCCCAAAGTGCTAGGATTACAGGCTGAGCCACCGAACCCGGCCAGTAAATTCTATTAATGAGGATTCTGTCCTTGTGACCTAGTCACTTCCCAAAAACCTCACCTCTCAATACCATTAACTTGGGATTCAAATTTCAACATATAAATTTGAGGGGAACAAAAAAATTGGGTTAATTGTAAATTTTTTTGGATTGTTCATTACAAGTGTATAGAAACACAACTGATTTTTCTGTGTTAATTTTGTACACTGTAACTTTGCTAAATTTGTATATGAGCTATAGTGTGTATTATTTGGGATTTTTTTATATATAGGATTATGTCATCTGTTAATAGGGGTAGTATGACTTTTTTGTTTCCCATCTAGATGCTTTTTGTTTTTATTCTTGATTAATTGCTCTGGCTAGAACTTCCAGTACAATGTTGAATAGCAGTGGTGAAAGTAGATATCCTGGTCTTGTTCCTGATCTTAGGGGGGAAGAATTTCATCTTTTACCATTGACTATGATTCTAGTTGAGAGTTTTTCATAACTGTTCTTTATCATATTGACAATGTTCATTTTTATTCCTGTTTTCCTGAGTGGTTTCATCATGAAAGGGCATTGGGTGGTTGGATTTTGTCAAATGCTTTTTCTGCATCAATCGAGATAATCATGCGGATTTTTTTTTCTTTCTATTAATGTAGTATATAACATTGATCTTATATTCTGAAGATACATTTTACTTGGTCATGGTGAACAGTCCTTTGTGTATGGTATTGGAATTGATTTGTTAGTAGTTTGTTGAAGTTTTTTTTTTTTTTTTTTTTAGTTGGAGTCTCACTCCGTCGCCCAGGCACACTCACGGCCACCACAGAGTCGACCTGCTGGGCTCAGGCGATCCTTCCGCCTTAGCCTTCCAAGTAGCGGGAACTACAGGCACGCGCTACCACGCGGAGGCTAATTTTTGATTTCTTATAGAGATGAGGTCTCGCCAAGTTGCCCCGGCTGATCTTGAACCCTCAGTCTCTGGCAATTCACTCACTTCGGCCTCCCAAAGTGCTGGGATTACAGGCTGAGCCACGGAGTCTGACCTCATGTATATTCTTAAAGGTTATTAGTCTGTAGTTTCCTTGTGGTGTTTTATGTGGCTTTAACATCATGGTAGTATTTCACTGGTGAAGCCACCAGGTTCTAGAATTTTCTTTCTTAGAAGATTAGCTACTTCAGTTGCTTTACTTTGTATAGGGTTTTTTTTTTTTAAGGTTTTGTTTTTATATTTCTTTTTAAATAAGTTTCAGTAATTTTTAGGAGTTTTCCTAGTTCATCTAGGTTATCTACTTTGTTGGTATATAATCTTTCATTATATGCTCTTACAATCCTTATTTTCATAAAGTTGGTAGTAATGTTCCCACTTTCATTTATCTTTTTAGTTATTTTTATCTTCTCTCTTTTTCTTTTGGATCTAGTAAAGGTTTGTAAATTTTTGATGTTTTCAAAGAATAAACTTTTGATTTTGTTGATTCTATAGATCTTAAATTTTTATTTCATTTATCTCTTCTCTAACCTTTGTTATTTTCTTTCTTCTGCTAACTTTGAATTTAGTTTTCTCTTCTTTCGAATTCCTTCAAGTTAGGTTATTGATTTGAGATTTTTGCTTTTACTAGTTGAGTTTATTGAAATTGCAGTCACTGTTTTATAAATAAGCCACAGAAAAGACAAAGGGTTAAGAATATAACAAGCGTACATTTGAACACCCCTGATGACCTACCAGACCACTACTTCTTTTTTTTTTTTAAAGTCAGAGTCTCACTCTGTCGCCCAAGCTAGAGTGCAGTGGTACGCTCATCGCTACCACAGCCTCGACCTCCTGGGCTCAGACAATCCTTCTGCCTCAGCCTTCCAAATAGCTGGAACTACAGGGATGCGCCACCATGCCCAGTTAATATTTTTATTTATTGTAGAGACGAGGGCTGTCCAATTTGCCCATGCTGGTCTTGAATCCCTGGACTCAGGCAATCCTAGCGCCTTGGTTTCCCCAAGTGCTGGGATTACAGGCATGAGACACTGTACCTGCCCGTACCACTACTTTTAATTTAAGGAGTTTTCTCATCTGCTTTGTATTTCTATTACCTCCTCCCGCCCCCATCTCCCTTTTTTTAAGAGAAGACGTTTCACTGTGTTGCCCAGGCTGGAGTGTTATGGCTATTTACAGGCCTGATCATAGCGTGCTACACAGAGTCTTGAGCTCCTGTGCTCAAGCAGTCCTCCTGCCTTAGCCTCTCAAGTAGCTGTAGCTACAGGTTCGTCCTATGATGCCCATTGTATCACTGTTACCTTATACGTAGAAAGCTGATAAGTACAATTCGAGAAACAGCATCCTCAAATTTAGATTGTCACAAACAGGAGGGCAGCCCTTGTCAAATGATGTACTTTTAAGCACTCAAAAAAATTTTAAAACCCTGCAAGCCTATGCCACATAAAGCCTTAACATTTTTATATTTTTCAAAAATGTTTCCATTGTGCTTATTTCTCTTTCTTCTCCTCCTCCTCTTTCTCTTCCTCCTTCTCCTTCTTTGATATATTTATGTTCAAGTAGAATATCCTGAGTTAAAACATGTCTATCAAGTATAGAAGCAAGATTTAAAAAAAAAAAAATCTTGTAGGGGCTTCATTTTAAAGCAGTCTAGATTATATAATAAAAAATACAGTTAAGTTTTGTACTAGGGAGAAAGGAGATTCTAACCAAGGTGATATTCTCTTTAACAGTGGTGTCAGAGATGAAGCACACAATTTAATTTTGTTACCTTATTAATTAAAGCATTTTCTTTTGACATATGTAAGCTTTCTAGTCAAATGGCATTGGGTTAAGTTATAGAAAAAAACATGCAAAGGGAGTGGGGCTATGTGGAGAGTCTTTGTGAAATTGGCCATCTCACTACTACAGTGTATTATCCTTTCCCCCAAAGGTCCTCACTACAAAGTACCACACATGGTTTTTTGGTTTTTGTTTCCCTAGTTTTAGCTCTATTCTTTGTGTCTTCTTCATAGAAACCATTCAACTAGATTTAAGAAAATCCCTAAGCTATCAGAGGTGACATTACAGAGTTTCCAAGCATGTATCTGTGTATATCTTTATCTCGCAAAGCAATGAGAGATCACCTTCTTGATTTGGCAATTAGCAAATATGAAGCTTACATATTTCCTAGGAAACATGTATTTCTTAAATGGACAGCATAGAGAACACTCATCTGTTCTTTGCATATATAAGCCTTGAAAAAAGGGTTAGCAGAATGAAAGCATATTATCTTCATCTGCCTGACAATGTGCTTCCAGAAAACAATGATCTGAGTTTTAGTTTTAATTTCTCTTAATATACCTAAAAGAATTGATATGAGAGAAGATGAATTTTTTGGAAACAATACATTAAAAGTAAACTTTCTCCTTATTTAGGGGAATAATTTCAAAATCGATCAGAGCCAGTACCCTGTTAAATCTGTCATTCTGTCATGCATTAGGGCTTATAAACATTCCTGTCTTCCCGGGAGGAGAGCAAGGCTTGGCAAAGCAGTGTTTTGCATTGAGGAGTTGATATCTGCAGAAGGCACGAGTTCCACACTTTTTCCAAATGGTGCTAGGAATTTCCTCCTGCTCCTAAAGACTATTTAATGGCGCTACAACTTAGAATAGGAAGTTGTCCTCTGGTCAGTTTTGCCTTAGCTCCTTGAATTATATCTATAATGTACTCTCTGTTCTTTCCTTCTTCCTTTTTGCCTTCCCTTTTTCCAGTACTTTATTGCAGTTCACTTTACATACCACAAAATGTAAGAATCATAAGCGTAGAAAGGGCTTAATAAATTTTATATTCGCCTAGCTCCATGTGACGACCTCCCAGATCAAGGCTGAGAAAATTCTCCTGACGCCCACAAATTGCCTTGTGCTCATTTACCACTCAATACTGCATCCTACAAGTTCATTACTATTTTGATTTCTATCACCAGATGTTAGTTTGCCTGCTTTTGAACTTAATATCAGTGAAATCATACAATATATTTCATAGTGTGGCATTTGTGCTTAGTATGGTGGTTTTCAGATTTGTGTCATTTTAAGATTTCTTTGACCAGTAATTCACAGAAGTTCATTCTTTTTAGAGCTAAACAGAATTCCATTTTATAAATAAACCAGAATTTTTTGATAACAGGAATACGTGACCTCGGGCGACACTCATAGTAAGGAAACTCTACCGCTAGCAGAGTGGCGCAGCGAAAATGTGCTGGGCCTATAACCTCGAGGTCGAAGAATTGAAACCATCCTGTGCTAACTTAGCACTGTTAACGCTTCCTTCTTCTTTTCCAAGATTGTAGGCAAAAGATATTGCTAAGAAAACCATTTTTGGATGCTGGTCTCCTTATTTGAACCGTCGCCCAGTGGAGTGCAGTGGCACGCTGCAAACGGCCGCCGAAGCCTCGACCTGCTGGGCGGTCCTTCTGTCTCAGCTTTTCAAACATTTGGAACTACAGGTGTGCGCCACCACGCCCGGCTAATTTTTTTATTTATTGTAGAGACGAGGTCTCACCAAGCTGCCCAGATTGGTCTCGAACCCCTGGGTTCAGGCAATCCTCTCCCCTCGGCCTCCCAAAGTGCTGGGATTACATGCTTGAGCCACCACTCATGGCCTCACCTAATCTTTGTAAGACATTTTCTTATACCATTATCACAATACCAGCCCTTCTCACTCATTTCAAAAGAGGCAAATATCCCTTCTTACATAGGAAGAGGTGACAAATGTACTGTTAATTTCCAACTGATTGGCGTTATATCTTTCAGTGTAAAGGTTACATACCTATCTCTGGTATGCTATGGTTTTATAATTTTCTTGCAGTCGAAGGAAAAGCATTTTTGACTTATGCTCAGTGACTCTACGGTCTCTCGGTACCGGATTTCAGATCCTCCCGCGGATAACAAAATTTATGGATACTCAAGTCCCTAATATAAAATGGCGCAGTATTTGCACATAACTTGTCCACATCCTCCCGTATACTTTAACTTTTCTCTAGATTACTTTAATGCCTAGTACAATGTAAGTGCTATATATATATGTATATATACATATATATTTGTTCTATTTTATTGTTTAGGGAATAATGACAAGGAAAAATTTGTTTTTCAATAATATTTTCTATCCGCAGTTGGTCGAATGCATGGATGCAGTACCCATGGATACAGAGGGTCAAGTATTGTATGTATTCTTGGATAGGACTCTCCTGCTCATTATCATTCCTTTATTTGCTTCAATGCACGATTTGCAAAATTTAGATAAAGTCAGTGGGAACGCTCTGTGAACTCTTTAAAGCAATATATTTTGCAGTAATCATGAAGACAACATTTTTATCCCCACATATATAAACTAGATTCACGTGGATTTATAGAAAAAAATCAAATAAGTTAAATATCAGGTGGCAGAAAATAGAAAATGCATTAAAATTTTTTTTAAGTTTAGGTGGTCTTAGTACTACTCATTATTAAAATGTTTTTCATAAGTTTGAAATTAGTTAAAAAATTAGAAAACATTGTAATGGAAATTTGAAGTAAAAATAATAGTATAATGAACACTTGAGTTCCTATCAACCAGCTGAAATAATTAGCAATATTTTGTCAATATTGTTTTCTCTATTACTACCCAATACTAACTAGTATTTGAAGCAAATTCAAGACAGGAGATTCCAAGCCACTTTACTGTGACAGTAAACAATGAAAGGTACAAATTACTCGGACATAGGTAAATGAAAAGGAAAGTGATACATACATTTCTGCCAATTGTTCAGAGAAGGAGAGGGTAGCCAGCACCTAACCAAGGCCTTTGGCTCTTTGACTTTGCAATATGAGGCACTATGTAATTAGAGCAAAGGATTGGTTGAGCCTTGGGGACACCTTGGCTAGGAGCCCTTCAGGTGCAGGGAACGCCCACAATCTATGTAATCTAAGAAAGGAGAATAATTCCTTTCATATCTGCAAGAACTCTGTGGTGTCTGAGAATAAAATACAATTACTTAACGGGCGGGTGAAGCAGGTGAGAGGAAACTAAAGGAGGAAATGAGGGGAATTGTAGAAAATGTGTATTACTTATCTTAGAACAACTCATACGTGGTGCAAAACGAAGTGGCTGGCTGCACCTCCTGAAGACCGACGAGGGTGGGATTCGAACCCACGCGTGCAGAGCACAACGGATTAGCAGTCCATCGCCTTAACCACTCGGCCACCTCGTCACACAAACGTGTGCCTTGGGGGTACTCCTTTAAGGTTTACTTTTCGCAAACTCTTGCTTTTGAGTCGCGTGATATGTAAATATCTGTAGTATTGTCTTTCCAATAAACAAGGTAAGTTATTTCCCCTTTGCTACAGGGAGCCTTTCACAGTTTGATGATCCTACCCAACCAGCTAGTTCCTCCAGCCTCAAATGTCATCATCCCTTAGTACCCACACTTGCTTTACAGCTACGGTAAAATCATTTTTCTTCCCAAGCTGCATGCTCTCTTTCTTCTCATTTTTTACCCGCAACATTCCTTAGCCCTCCCCTCTGCCCTCACTTCACCTGCCTTAGTTCAAAATTCATTCCTCAGATCTCGTTAGGACTTACAGTCCTTCTTACTTAAGGACAATCTGTTGCAAACATATCTCCATTCTGTATTTGCCACAGGATTTTATCTCAATATTGTGTATTTTCATGCTCAAAGACACTATCATGCCACACTACAACAGAAAACTGAAACCTGATTTTTAGTTTTTGTTCTATTGACCCTAAATCCCTGTGCTAGTGTTCCTCTTAATGATGTAAATAGGAAAAAAAAAAAAAACCCCACAAATAAGTTAAATATCAGGTGGTAGATATTTAACTTATGGTAGCACACAAAAAGACATAAGCATAATTTTGATGAGTAATGTATTATATGTGAAAAGTATAAGGAATTGGAAATACATCTTTCAGTGAAAGACTGCTAATATGTTTTCCCCATTAATTCTTTTGTCTGAGAACAAATACTTCTCATCTCTGGAATAAGAAAGATTCGGTGGAAGTAACAGCAAAAAGACTAGCAGTGTGTGGCTTAAATTAAGTGCAGGACTTACAAGAATTGTTTTTATGATTATTTACGGTTCATTATTAGAGTAGAATCTTTAACACATTTTCATCAAGTTTACCTAAATTTAATAAATAAACGATAGCAATAAATAAAAGTGACAGCGAGCAGGAGATCTGGGACGACGTAAAAGATAATTTTACAAAATATGGCTATTCATACTATTTGATAACAGTCAAAAGATTTTTTCTACGAGTCTGAATAAGTGTAAAGAAATTAATACAAGAACTTTCCATAATGTATGTACGTCTCCTTTCGTAGAAAGTGTGTTATTGGCCGGAAGTAAATGAGGAATTTGCCACCTCTTCTACGAAATAATGTAAAACACACAACGGAGACACAGGTCTGAGTCTTTGACTCAGAAGACTTTGGAAACACCAGTATTTCCTTGAAGACACCAGTATTCCAGTTGCTCTTCCTGTTCGCAGTAAGACGTAAAAAAAAAAAAGTGAGAATGATTCCGCAAGGGGATGCGGAAGTAGGGAGTGCTGGCGTCGCATAGGAAGCCCGTGCGTGCTCTGGGAGACATTATTTGGGGGAAGGTTTCGCTGCAGCCTCCGGTTGTCGCGGTCTCCGACCCAGCGGCTCTGCTGCACCGGGGCTCCTCCTCCCTCCCCGTCCCCCAGCCAACCCCAGCACTAGAGCCCGTCCAGCCCACAGTCCCGCCCTTCTCGCCCCGCCCTCACTTCCTGCTTCCATCTCCGCCTCTCCCCGCAACCAACCCGCCCCAGCCATTCCGGGTGACTGAGCTTTCCCAATCCGCCTGAGAGCGTCAGAGCTTTGCAACTCCTTCTTCGGGAGCTGGTCTGTGCCCAGACCCGAGGCTGCAGGGGGAGCGCAGCAAAGCGCCCACGAAAGCCCTGCCGGGAAAGGTCGGGGCGGCGTGGAGTACACTCCGTTATCCCAGGGAAGGGAGTCTGTGCAGCTCATTTCCCCGCTTCTCGGTCCAAGCAAAGCTTGCTCGTGCAAACTCGAAGCAGTGTCTATCTCTACTGACCACCGCCAGTTGCCTCTTTCCCGCCACCTGTTCCACCGGCTCAGCCTTCACAAGTCGAGCTTCTATCCCTTTGTGGCCTTCTATCCCTCTGAGTTTTCTCTCTACTTCGGCGACTGTCAGCTCTCCCAGACCCAATTACTGGGGCAAATCCTTTTTTCAATTTCCATCCCTACTTTTCTCGGCAGATGTCCTTACTCTTCTCTTGCCAGTCACCTACCTCCTGGCTTCTCTATCGTTTGCGGATCTTCTCTAGAGATTTTGACTCCTAGTTCCGGCAGGGCTGCGATGACTTTCTCGTGCACTCCCTTTTGAGATTTCTTCCTTTTTTCTTCAAAAAACGAGTTGTGCACCTCAAAATAAAGTTATTACCTGGCGGGTGATTAAGAGTACGCGGCTCAAGAGGTGTGACGTGGGAATATCGGGAATGAAACTTGGCCCAGTGATGTGCAGTAAACAACGGGATGGAATGTGGAGAGAGGATAGGGACTCGAATGAAAAAAAAAAGCAGACACTAAGTTTCCATCGAGACTTGAACTCAGATCGCTGGATTCAGAGTCCTGAGTGCGAGCCCTTATGCCACGGAGCCGCCGCTAGGGGGAGCTCTGCTAAGGTTACAGGTGACCTACTTCACCCTTAAGTTCCCTCCCTCCGTTCCATTGAGTGATGGTCATTTTCTGATTTTTGTCTTCTAGGATTAAGTCACGGATGCTTAGCTGTCATTTGCCTCCATCCAACACCCTTCACACCAGTGTCTGAATGGAAAACATGGATTCCCAAATGCCAGGAATCCTCCCTTCCTCCCACTCACCCCGGCATTTCCTCCCAAGTGGCTCAGGAACTTGGGCCCCGTACCTCTATATCTTCAGTGGAAAACAACTGAGGTTAATAAACAAGACTGAACCGCTAACGCGTGCCAGGTTTTGTGACAAGTGTTTTCTATCGTCACCTCACTTCAAGCTCACAACCACCCTGCGAAATGAGACCCATTGTCTCTACTTTGCAGCCGAGAAACGTGAGTCAGAGACCTGAAATGCTTCACTCCCCTTGGTTATTAGATCGAATTGCTTTCTCGAAAATGGTTTTTTTTTTTTTTTCATTAATCAGTATTTTTTATTATGGTTTTGTGGGGTACAGTTAAGGGTTAGGTGTACAATGACGTTTCATTCAGGCCGAAAATGGTTTTTTACGAGGGTGGCATCTGGCGGTTTTGAGGACACGTTAGGAAAAGACGTTACCAAAGTCACAGGGGAGACATCGGTGTTTACAGAAAACTGAAATAAATGTGCTTGGACTGCGAGGCTGGAGGAAGACCCCAGCAGGCCTAGGAGAGCAACTCGGGGGGGGGGGAAGGAGCCGGGAGCTGGAAGGCCTCTCGGGAGTTTCCCAGGACGGCGCGCAGCCCCCACGGTCCTCCTACTGCCGGTTCACCAGCGGGATATACGCGCAGGGGAGACTCCCAAACCGACACAAAGAAGACTCCTCAGCCCTGCCTCGCATATCCCGTTCTCGCCCACACACAGGAGCCCGTGTGCAGTACTGTGAAAACGTATTGTTTCACACACGATCGGTCTCGGTGAGCGTCGTCGTGTCCTGTCCCGTCCCAGCATCTTTTTCCACTCCTCCTGCCTGCCTTTTCGCAGGATCGGAGCGCAAAACGTTCTCGGCACAAGTTTAACAAGATTTACTCTCCTGCTTGGAGGAACCAAAACCTGACAAAAGAGATGAATTCACGCTTTTCAAGATACCGACTACCAGGTAAGGAAGGATGGTAATCCCTGAACAACAGAAAAGAAAAAAAGGGAAAAAAAATGATGAACGAGGGAAGTGAGCACTGGATTGCCCCCAAATTACTGCCTTGAGAGATTTTCCAGGCCCCAGTGCAGACAGGCGGAACCCAAGCACAACCTGACGGACCCGCAGAGTCGAGGAGAGGGAGTTCATAGTCTGGGAGACCAGGGCAGCTACAGTTAGCTGGACATTATAGGAGAAAGAGAAAACTCCAGAAAGTATTCCCCGACTATATTGCTAAATACTGATGAGCACATGCAGGTATGGAAACTATACAAAATGAGAAAATCTATGCAGAACGATCAGCAGTGACATGACATTGAACTTGTCCTTTCGAATTGGAAGCAATATGCAAGGTGCACGTTTATTCATCACGAGAGGTCGGATTGTACTGCTGTCTAGTGCATCCGATCTGAAAGGGTCTTCAGAGACACAGATGAACAATCTTCTAAGAATTCCTTCTTGTATCTCTTTGAGAAAGAAGGTTGGTTTCAGACTAATTTGGAAAAACAATCTAAAATCAAACAAGCTTTATTTTTTAAAAAATTGCCAGTATTCTTTCCACTGTTTATTTTCATTAGGCAGGGCTCCTGTTCTCCAGCCCTTTGACCTACACAGTTCTGTCTCTAGCCTTTACTCCTGAAGGAAAGGATAAGAACAAACCTTGCCTGGGGAAATGTTGAATTTTGAGAATTTCGGGAACAGAGTTAGGTTGTATGTGAGTTAAGAAAAAATGAGCGCAGTGGGCTTGGAACATCTAGGGCCACTGTAAACTATCTCTTGCTTTCTACAGGCTAGAAGTTAAAATTCTCTTAATCATTTCCTCGTTTACCCCGAGGACATTCGCCGGTGGTGCTCGCAGCTACAGCGTTTACCCCGGAATATTAATTAATTAATTAATTAAGAATTTGTGTTTTCTTCTATGTTGTCTTCGTCTTCTTCTTCATAATTCTTGTTGGGATTAGAGACAATTAGAATAAGCAAGGAATAATTTACAATACCCTAAAATATTCCAAATCCACAGACCTCGTTTTTCTTAACCCATTCACAATCTAACTGTTCCTGAATCTTCCAAGAACAGCTTTGTATCTTATTAAAAATGAAATCTGCTTTAGCCTTCAAGTGAACTCGGCTGAGAGCGGCATTTCTTTTCCTCCAGGCGATTAGAACAGCCGCAATTACTGGCCCGAACGGGGACCGAACCCGCCACCTTAGCGTTGTTAGTACCACGTTCTAATCAGCTGAGCTAACCAGTCACCTGCGGTGCTGGGGTTTCTTCACTTTTCCCCCTTCCTTAAGATCCTCGGTCCTTGCAAAGGCGTTAAATTCAGCAACATAATTTTCTTGTTTGTCTTACAAGGAGGAACAATGTCCTAGTTGCTTTCGACCCTTAAACAAAAGAGTGAGAAACGTTGTCTTGTGACAAAAACAAAACAAAAGAAAGAACACTGACTTTAAGAACATGGGCAGAAACACAAGAGAAGAACTAAAATATGTCAGTCTGTCTGGAGATTAAGACAGAGCTGCAGAATAGTGCCAGGACAAGTAGTAGGAGATGAGGCTAGAGGAGGGGAGAACGTGTACATGATGCAGGACCCTCTATATGGAAGTTATGTAGAATTCTGCACATAAATCAGTATATTTTACTTGATGGCAAAGGGGATGTGGCTCTAAAAACGACTAACAGGCATCAATTGAGCTACATCGAGTGTAAACTAAGACATTTTATTACTATTTGTAGGCCAGGTTAAAGAGTTTTGAGTTGGTTCTAACAATGGGAACTCATGAAGAGGACTGTAGGCAGAGAAGTCCCGTGAACAGAAGTGCGTTTTAAAAGATCTCAAGTTCGTATGACAGGTAGACAAGTTTACTGTCACTGGGCCCCTGCGGAGCTTCCACCCCCCCCCCACAAGAATGCTCAATTCAAGTGACCAGCTTGCCAGCGTCGGAGTGGCTACTAGGGCTGGCTGACACCACCCGGCAGGATCATTTTGGTTACCTCGTCGATTAGTACTTTTGTGGTGGACACACGCTGGTAAACGCTAACAGATGACTCAAAGATCTTCACATTTTGTGCCCCACATCTGCTCGTCCATTCCTTGTGACGACCCCAGTGCACACTTAGGAAGGGAAATGCCCTAACCCCATCCCATACCCACCTGGAACGTACTGAGTCGAAGGGGAGCTTCGCGATGATCCCGGGGAAGCGAGGCTTCCAGCAGCGAGTGAGCCTCCAGAGCCTAATCTGGACCGGGAGGGGCGCGTCGGGCCCGGATCTCCCGGATACTCTGGCTTAGTGCAAAGGCATCGCCCCGCACTGACCCTGCGGTGGAAACGACCATCGGCGGAAGATCCTTCAGCCAGGCGGCTGAGAACCGAGTCCCTGAGGTCCTCGTGGGGACAGGCGGTGAGAGCATCGAGGGAAAGTGTCGTCGCGAGAAGCAGGCGACCCAGTAGGCTCTGCCTCATTGAGGCGTCTCTGCACAATCTTGTCTGGTGCAACCCTTTCCCCGTGGTACCCCCATACTTCTATCTCCTCTTCTTTTTCTAAAGTTATGTGACGTCTGAACTATTATCTAGCAATAAATAAATTGCTGGAGACTGGTACTGTTCACCCGTGTGGTTATGGATATCATTTTCGAATCCGAGACCTTCCCTTGTGGAAATCCCAAAGAGCCTCTCTTTGAAGACAGCCCTCAGGCGGTAGGTAGTTCAGATTCTGAAGAGTGGGTCCCCCTCTCACCACGAGGTGGGCACCCTCTTCTATTCACACCACAGCTGACTGCAGAGGGGAGGCACGGGACAATATTCTCTTTCCGAAGGTTAACAGAGCGCGTGAACTCGTGCAATGGTGCAATTCTAAAGATTGACGCTAATAGGTTCACCTAAAGAATCATTTAAAATAAAGATCTGGAAAAAGGTCTATTTTCCCCTCGGTTTTGAACCGAGGGCCTTTACACATATAAAGCAAACGTGATAGCCATTACACTACGGAAACCTGAGTAGACTATACGTTGACAGAGAACTATATTTTTCTGATTGTTTCAGTTTTAGTAACACCAAATTGATTTTCCTTTCAAGAAATTATCAAGGTTACACTTTTTTATTTGTTAAAAAGTTCTCTTATGAAACTTTTTTTTTTCCCTCTTGAGTTGCTACTAGCGAATGTAAGAAAGTTTTCCCTGAGAGGGGAAACTGGTAATGACTGTGAACGTTGAGATTTTTCTGTTTCTTTCTCTTCTCACCTGGAAAGGCAGGAATTAAGAAGAGTGTGATTTTATTGTTGTTGACTTTGGGGAAAAATTTTTGAAGAAACACGATAGTAGACAAGATTCTATAGAATGTATAAAGGAAGGGTGGTGTGCAGAGCATTGGGGCCATGGGATTGTTTAAACACAAGTAGTCAATTATTTACTTGAGACTCAAAATAAGTATGCATTCTATCTTGATGACCAGATGCCTGCATTTCCTATGTAGACTTCTTTGTATTGTTCTGAATATATTATGAGAATAAGCATGTTTACAGAATTTGAAGAGAAGAGATTAGGACAGTGGAAATTTTCTTTTATCTATTAAATATCTTCCTACACAGTATTCAATTTGCTTAGTTAAATAGTGTAGTTCTCACAATAATGACTGAGAAACCCATATTCGAAGATACCAGCTTAGGCATATTTCCTTAAAACTGCTGACCTTTTAAATACCATTGTTAATTTCCTTTTTTACTAAAGGGAGGAATTCAATTTCTTTTTCCCTTCTGAATTCCCTTTTGAATTACACATTTCCTGCAGCTAATGAGTTCCAAATTAAAGAAAAATAGGGAAGTAGAAATCTTTTACTAGTTCCACATCTAATCACTAAGAACTTCAGTTCCTAATCTCAAAATGAGTTTAACATTTACCTCGACCAGGCGCGGTGGCTCACCCCTACAATTCTAGCACTTTGGGAGGCCGAAGTGAGAGGATTGTCTGGGTCCACAGGTTGGAGACCAACCTGGGCAACTTGGCGAAACCTCATCTCTACAATAAATAAATAAATAAATAAATAAATAAATAGCCGGGTGTGGTAGCACGTGCCTGTAGTTCCAACTACTTGGAAGGCTGAGGTGGATGGACTGCCTAAGCACAGTTGGCCAAAGCTGCGGTGGCCGTGAGCGTGTCATTGCACTCCAGCCTGGGTGACAGAATGGGACTCCAACTCAAAAAAGAGAGAGAGAGAGAGAGAGAGAGAGAGAGAGAGAGAGATTCCGTGTAACTCAAAGAAGTCCACATTTATAGAATATTCTTTGAATATTTACATAAAATTTTAAGCCAACTTGTTTAAGCTTCACTTATCTTTTATTTTCATATATGATATGTAGCTTTCTTAGATTCTTCATCAAATATGACTTAATAAATTTGTTAAATTCGGGTTTCCCATTTTTCTTTTTTGATTTTAGTACCTTTATTTGCTGCACAAGGTACTTTTTTTTTTTTTTTTTTTTTTTTTGAGTTGGAGTCTCACTCTTGTCATCCAGGCTGGAGTGTCAACCTGCTGCTTAGGCGATCTTTCTGCCTCAGCCTTCCAAGTAACTGGAACTACAGATGTACGCCACACCTGGCTAGTTTTTTTGTGTGTGTGTGTATGGTTTATTGTAGAGATGAGGTCTCACCAAGTTGCCCAGGCTGGTCTCAAACCCCTGGGCTCAATTCTCTCTCCTCAGCCTCTCAAAGTGCTGGGATTACAGGCTGAGCCACTGCACAAGGTATTTTTCTGAGCCGGGGTCTCACTCTGTTGGAAGGTCGAGGCGAGAGGATTGCCTGAGCTCAGGGTTTCGAGACCAGTCTGGGCAATTTGGTGAGACCTCATCTCTACAATAAATTAAAAAAAAAATAAGCCAGGTGCGGTAGCTCTCGCCTGTAATTCTAGCTATTTAATGGCTGAGGTGGAAGGATCGCCTCAGCCCAGCAGGTCGAGGTTGATGTGGCCATGAGTGTGCCACTGCACTCCAGGCTAGGCGACAGAGTGAAACTCTGACTCAAAAAGAAGAAAAATTTAATTTCCAGTGTTGTAGAACTGAGAGGCGAACCTTAAAGAAATAATTGGATCACAGCCCTTCTGAATGGATTAATCCATTCATCGATTAATGCATAAATGGGTTGTCTTGGAAAGGGAACTGATGACTTTATCAGAAGGAGAGACCAGAGCTAGCTAGCACCTTGGCGCACGTAATCGTCCCGCCACGTGATGCTCTGGACCAGGTCGTGACACTAGTAAGAAGATGCAGCCCCTTCACCGGGGACTTCTCAGCTTTCATAACTGTAAGAAATACATTCATTTGCTTTATAAACTACTGTTTCGGGTATTCCATTATAAGCAACAGAAAACGGACTATACACAAGTTACTTTTGTAATGCAATTTTTAAAAGAATGTAGAATTTACTGACCTACCCTTACACCACTGGTCTCCGATAAAAGTACATTAAAAAAAACACACACACACACACAACAAAAAACGGAGACTGAGGTGGCGATATGAGAAGCAGAACTGACTGCAAAATTTCTTTTAAAAACTCACAAACTTGAGCTGAGCCAGGCTGAGCGCGCCTGTAGCCCCATCGACTCTGGAAGTTGAGCCTGGATGATCACTTCAGGCCAGAAGTTCAGGGCTTGTACGTCATAATCGGGTCTGTGTATTAATAGCCACCGCACTCCATCCTGGGCAACACAGCGAAACCCCGTCGCTAAGAAAAAAAAAGAAGAAGAAGAAGAAGAAACCTCACAATTTGTAAAACAACACGCACACGAATGTGAAGCTGTTAGGGGAAGCACAAACTTTGATAGCAGTATTCGAGAGAAAAAAATCGGCTTTTGTTGTCATTTTACTATAAAATTGAAAGCGAATGTAAATTATGCACATCGTCACAAGGCACGCTGGTTCCCGGTATCTACACATCCCAGAGCGATCCTCTTCTGCTTCTCGTTTAAGTCTTGGATGAGAGCAGGCACCCCGCAACCTGGAGATCTAACGTACCATAGGATTTCTAAAGAGTCTCATGTGTTCCGCGATTCTTCGGAGTCTTTCAATCCCCCTCTCCCGACGAACACAGGGCCAGATTTGTATATTCAGTAGCCTTCCGGCCTTTTCGCCTCAGATTTCCCAAATGGCGAATCGCTGTCTTGACTCGCACGAGAAGAGGCTTCCTGGCGAGCTCTCAGGACCGATGAGGTTTGAAAATGTGGGTCCAGTTACCGTTCCACAGGCAACAGGCCAAAACCCGTGAGGCGTGGTCTGCCTTTGATCATCACCGTGGTTTCCCCCTGTGGCAAAACAAAAACTGACATCAGAAACCGAGCGTGCACAGAAGGCCGTTTGAGGTCTTTAAAACTGGGCCCTGAGTCCGATCACACAAGGGCCGACCCCCCCCCCCCCCCCCCGCCCCATTTCGAGTTTGCACCCTTCCTGGCAGACAACTGGGCGCACCCGGCTTTCGCTCCCTCTGTTTCCACCCGAGAAGCACTGCCTGGCACAGAGTGGGCAGTTTCCAGACTCCAGCCCACTGACTCCCGATTATTTTCTTGAGATCATTTTCTGGCTCCCAAGAGATGGAGATCACAGAGTCTTCCACGGTGAAATAAACCTGGACAGGAAAAGACTGAGAATTTTTCTGGAAATGTACCCTATGCGGAGACTGCCTAAAATCTGTACTGTGTGTGAAAAGGCATTTTTCTCCAGGCTTAGAATTATTTAGTATAATATCATGGACTCCGACATTATTGAGTCTAATAAATAGAAAAGCACTTTAGTCTATAATTTTCCGAAGAAAAAGTCAATTCAATGATACCGAATCTGGAACTGCCAGTAAAGTTATCTTCTACTTTGAGGAGTGATAGTAACCGTCGTCGCGGTTTCTGTAGTGTAGTGGTTATCACGTTCGCCTCACAGGCGTAAAGGTCCCCGGTTCGAAACCGGGCGGGAACAGACGGTGGTTTCTTTCTTTTTTTTTTTTTTTAATTCCTTAGTTTCAGTTGAATTTGTTATTGTGGCGTCTCTCACAATCTTTCATGCCCATTCTGGTGTAGGGTATTCAAGAAGCGAAACTTCCGCTTGCACGTCGTAAGAGGCTACCGCCTCATAAGGGGAGAGGTTGGGGGAGATATCTGCCCTGTGCCGAACCTAACTGCCCCCTTGCGGGCTTTCCTCAGGACTTCTGCAGGGGAAGGTCTCTGCTTGAAAACCAGCGTCTGCAGCTTCTCAGTGGCCATTACCAACATCCTGCTGCTCATTCCTTTCGCATTAAATATTAGACAAGTATGTCCAGTCATCACATGGCTTTTGGGAAAGAAGTATGGGGGGAGATGCATAAGACATGGTTTTGCAGGGACATCTCAATAAGACGGAGCCTACAGGGTTACCTGTTTCTCGTGACAACACTTTCCCTCGATGTTCTCACTACCCATCCCCACGAGGACCTCAGGGACTCAGTTACCAGCCGCCTTGCTGAAGGATCTTTCCGCTCGGGATCATTTCCACTGCGGGATCAGTACGGGGTGGCGCCTTCGCACTGAGCCAGAATATCCTGGAGCTCTGGGCCTGACGTGTCCCTCCCAGTCCAGGCTAGGCTCTGGTCACTCACTCGCTGCCGGAACCTAGCTTCTTAGGGATCATCGCGAAGCTCCCTTCGATTCAGAACGTTTCAGGTGGGTATGAGATGGGGTTAGGGCATTTCCCTGCATGCGTCGTCGCAACATACCGGAGTCGTCACAAGGAAACTGGACGGCCAGGTGTGTGGGCACAAAGTGTGAAGATCTTTATGTCACCTGTTAGCGTTCAACAGAGTGCGTGCGCCACAGAAGTACTAAATAACGAAGTAACCAGAATGATCCTGCCAGGCTGTGTCAGCCAGCCTTAGTAAGTAGCTACTCCAGTGCTAGTAAGTTAGTCACATGAATTGAGCAGCTTTGTGGCAGAGATGGAAGCTACACATGGGCTCAGTGACAATAAACTTGTCTGCCTGTCACAGATACTTGAGATGTTTTAAAATACATTTCCGTTTGTGTGACTTCCCTGCCTAAAATCCTCTCATGAATTCCCATTGTTGTTAGAACCAACTCAAAACTCTTTAGCTTGGCCTGCAAATAGAGATCAAACTTCTTAGTTTACGCTTGATGTAGCTCCATTAATGCCATTTAATTTTCTTTAGCACCCTATCCCCTTTACCATCAAGTAAAGTATACTGATTTAAATGTAGAATTCTATATAAAGTATATATAGAGGGTCCTGCATCACGTTCACATTCTCTTCTCCTTGAGCCTCACCTCCTACTACTCGCCCTAGTACCATCCTCCAGTTCAGTCTAACCTCCACACAGACTGACATGCCTTAGCTCTTCTCCTCTTATGTGTTTCTGCCCACGTTATTCTTTCTGAGGTGCAAAAAAGACCACTGCTGACTCTTCTTCCTGCTCTCCGTTCAGGCTCTTCCTTCTCCCACCTGATTCTACCACAACCCCTTTATCAAACATCATTAAATGCATCCCCAAAGCGATATTCCAAAATGTAGCATGCCACAGTATGAATGAATGCGACATTTCATTGATTGTCTAGTTTTGCCTCAAACCACTAGTACAAAATTCAGGAAGAAGGAGGAGTAGGGATGTGGCCAGGATCCATATATTTGTACTCAGTATAGTTAAAACAAACAAGCAAGCAAAAAGTATATTGGGGTAAGCCCTCTAAAGCACAGTGGGACAATGTCCATCAAACTAGCCAATGCTCATATTATTTTCCAGGTGTGCAAAGTATCATGGCACACATGGGATACGATGCATGTTCATAGATATACACAGTATTTGGAACAGCTGGATGGAAAACTAAACTAATTGCCCATTAAATTATGTTACATATTATATAATTGAGTACCATGCATATTTAAAAGAGAATGAAGAACTCTTTACTGTTTTGATATGGAAAGATCACAATAATATATTCTAGTTTAAAAAGGGGAGAGAACAGAAGAAATGTGGATAAAATGCTACTATCAGTAAAGAGTAAAAAAATTTGTATAACTGTTAATGCATTTAAAATCTCTGGAACAATAATCAAGATACTACAAATAAATGTAACATTTATTTACAAAGACTGGGTGGAAAGATTGGGCTCATGACAAGATTGGGTTTTACGGCCTCTGGAATGGTGACCAGAGCCACATTCCCAGAACTTTGCCAATAGCGAGGTCTTCGAAGGGATCTTCGACTTGAGGTCACTCTGGAAATCTGAGACAGCAGGTAGATAGGAAGATTCCCAAATGGAGAACAAGTCTGGTCCTGGAGGCACCAAGCAGAAGAAACCTGGGAGATTCCAACTGAGAATCAGACACGTCAAGAATATCCTTCAAGCACCAAAGTGTAGGTCTTTAGTGAGCGGTTCTTCAAAGTCTGAACTCGCTCTTAGTGGGTCTGATTCATCATCTGCACATACTGATTTCCAAGTCAGCCATAGTTTGAAAAGTAGAAGCATTCTTTTTCAAGTCTGTGAATATGGCTTAAAATCAGTATGCTTTCTTTTCTTTTGTTTTTAAAGAGAAAGTTTCTCATTCTTTTTATTAAGGATGGGAAACAATACATGTTTCTTCTAAGACAACAGAAAATTATATTGATGCATAAGCCATTTTTTCAGATAGTGGGTTAAAAAAATTAGGGAGGGTTGGCTAGCTCACTTGGTTAAAACATGGTGGTAATAACACCAAGGTTGTGGGTTTGGTCCCTGTATAGGCAAGTTATTTTTCCATAAAAACTCGGCTTTTAACCTGTAAAAAGCAGGCAACCGTGTACAATACTCTGAGATGTTCCAAATTTAGTGCCCTTATCTTTTTTTGATCCACTCATAACCCAATTCTCTTACTGAGTCCCCAAGAGTTTGGCATTTCCCCAGACAGAGTTGGCACCCTTTGCCCTAGGAGTAAAGGCTAGGACAGAGAGCTGTGCAGGACAGAAGGCCAAAGAGTGGGAGCCCTGCTTAACGAAAAGAAAAAAAAATTGGCAAGATTACAAACAATATTTTTTATAAAGCTTACTTAAAGTGTCTTTCCAGAGTAGTCCCTAAACCAACCACTTTCTCAAATCATCAAGACATAAAAGGTAAAAAGCACAAACTTTTCAAAATTTGTTCTTTTAGATATATCTGAAAACCTCAGATTTAACTGAGTCAAGATTGTCCTCTAAGGAAGCTATCACTCTGAACAAGAAATGGAGACTTTTTTTTTTTTTTAAGTTGACATCTCATTCTGTCGCCCAGGCTGGATGGAGTGCAGTGGCACGCTCATGGTCACCACAGCCTCAACCTGCTGGGCTCAGGTAATCCTTTCACCTCGGTCTTCCAAGTAGCTGGAACTACAGGTGCAAGCCACAAAGACTTTTTTTTTTTTTTTTTAAACGGAGAATGAATTAGACAAGAGTTGAATTTGAATTCTTGTGATGAATAGACATTCATCATTCCTCTCTGCTTCTCACTTGAAAACAATTCAACATTATGTTGCCTCTGATCTTTTTGGATAGTTCCCCCCAGTCTTTTATAGTTTCTATACCTGCATGTACTCCTCAGTATTCAGCTGAATACTTCAGGAGTTCTTTCTGGAGTTATCTTTTATTGCATCTTTCCTTTCTGCTGTCCTGCAACTCTAACCGCCTTGGTCTTTCAGACTGTCAACTCCCTCTCATTAACTCTGAGGGTCCACCAGACTCTGCTTGGATTCTCCCTCCCTGAACTGGAGCCTGTAAACTCTCCAGAAAATAAATTTGGAGTAATCTTGGTGTTCAGCCCCCTAAATTATTTTTTTTCTGTCATTAAAGGATTACTGCCTTTTCTTGTCTAATATTCAGTGTCTTGAAATACAGTGTTTCATCCATTTTGTTAGGTTTTGGTTCTTTCAAACAGGAGGGTAAATCTGATCTCTTTTATACTATCTTGGCCCAAACAAGTCTCTCTCTATTTGGAGGAAGAGGAGGGGGAAGTTCAGGCCTCTGCCATTTCTACTGTGGGTTGCAGGTTTTGGGTAGCAGAGAAGGGCCTGTTTAAGGGCAGTGGCCTGTTTTCCAGGACTCTCTGTGGATCTTGGAGCCTCAGGTTGCTTGTGGTCAGAAGACTGGACAGATATTATGCTGAGTCTGCAGGCTCTGACTGGGACAAGATGTCTGGAGTTATCCTAGCTGTAGTCCCCAGCATGGATCAGTTGCCTGGGCTTCTCCAGGTTTCTGTGGGAAGCTGTGTGTGCCAGGTTTGACTGATGGGGCTGAGGTGTAGACAGCAGCGCTTGAGGGTAGGACCCGGGTCCCAGAGTCCTGAACGGTCAATGCAACCAAAACACGATTCAGATCTCTGCTGGGCGTGAATTAAATGTGGGCATTTTCTGATGGGATCCCCGCCCGTATCTTTACTGCCCTGTGGCCGGCAGAACGTGCCCTTCCCCTGCGGGCAATCAGTGCACGGACAACTCCTGGCTCCATGGGCGCAGTCCTTGAGCGAATTCCCGCGATCCTCAGAGGAGGCCCAGGGCATCCGGGATTGCAAACTGACGAAGGGAAACCTCCCAGAACCTGAGTCCACCGCAGCGAGCCTTCTCCGTTTCTGGAGAACTGGAACCTGACTGGACTCGCTTGTGGACCGGGTAGGTTTTGAATGGAATAAGTTGTTCGCTAAGGATTTTTAAATTTACATTTCTCGGCCGGGCGCGGTGGCTCATGCCTGTAACCCCAGCACTTTGCGAGGCGGAGGCGAGAGGATTGCCTGAGCCCAGGAGTTCGCGACCTGTCTGGGCAACTTGACGAGACTTCGTCTCTACAATAAATCAATAAATTAGCCGGATGTGGTGGCGCGCGCCTGTAGTTCCAGCTACTTGGAAGACTGAGGTGGAAGGATCACTGGAGCCCAGTAGGTCAATGCTGGCGTGGCCCGTGAGCGAGCCACTGCCCTCCAGCCTGGGCGACAAAGTGAGACTCCAACTAAAAAACCCCCAAAATCCGGTTATGGTGGTGCACGCCTGTAGTCCCAGCTACTTGGAAGACTAAGGCAGAATGATCGCCTGAGCCCAGCAGGTCGAGGCTGAGTGTGAGTGTGTCACTGCACTCCAGTCTGGGCAACGCAGTGAGACTCTGACTCTAAATAAACAAACAAGTAAATACTTACCTTGTAAAGGTCACATTCTATCTGTATCAGCAGTGTTGTTAGAAGTGGTTTGTGCATGTCTTTAAAAGCTATTTGGTTTTGAAATTCTCAGAATAAACATATACTAGTTGACTCTATTTTGGCATAAATATGTAACCACTAATTTAATTAAGACTTTATGGCATTTATAATCAAAATATATAATCCTGGTAGTCATTCAATTGTATTCAGACAAGAAGCCTTTTCTTCGCCATTTCAAATCGTTGATATTCTCATTTTAAAGCATATTTGGAGAAAATTTAATTTAGCATTTTAGTACATACTCAGAACTTCGTTATCTTTATTGAGAATCATTTCACTTATCTGATTTTGTAAATTAGTTACCTTTTAAAAAATAAGAATTATTCATTTTGTCTTTGTATTTACCTTCTCACTGCAAGTAACTAATTACATTCTATTTAATAGAGGTAATATAAATATTCCTTTTAAGAAATAAATATTTCTCTCCCTTCTCTTCTCTCTTTTCCTTCTAATTTTTTTTAACATTTCTTTTCTTCTTCTTCATTGTGACCATCTTCTTTTTTCTTCCTGCTCCTTCTTCCTTCTTTTTCTTCTAATTCTTCTTTCATCTTTGTTGTTATCTTTTTCTTGTCTCCTTCCTTCTCCTCCCCCTCCTTCTTATTCATTTTCTTCTAATGGTTTTCTTTTGCCTTTCTTTTCTTCTTCCTTGTCATCATCTTTGTTCTTTTTTCCGCCTTCTCCGTCTCCTACTCTTTCTTCTAATGCTCCTTTTATCTTTCTTTTCTTCTTCGTTTGCATCATCCTTTTTCCTCCTCTTCCTCCTCCTCCTCCTCTCTCCCTTCTTTTCCCTCATCTTTCTTTTCCTCTTTCTCTTTTTAAAGCTATGTGATGGAGGTCTATTGTTCTTTTGATTGGACATAAAGGGAAGACTTGGGGGTCTCGCTATGTTCCTGAGCCTGGCCTCAGACTCCTGACCTCAAGGAATTCTCTTGCCTTGGCCTTGCAGAATAGAATGCCTGGCACTGGAGTTTCTATCCCAAGACTTTATTTTGCCCTTCCTGTTACAACAACAACAACAATAACATTGATATAAAGATAATAATCCCCATGTACTTTGTTCCACTGGAGAATTCCAACGTTTTTTCACACATTGTTTTAAAACCAAGAATGATTTGGTCACTTTTTTCTATGTAGATGTTCCACCCGGGGAAAATCTGTCCTGATGGAGGCCTAAATGACTTTCAGGAGGACAAAGAAGAAATGGAATCCTAGATACTTTCCCCTTGGACTCTGGTGTCTGGTTGTTTCCATATGCACCTTGTGTAAAATGGAAGAGATGAACACTAAACATTAAAAAGAAAATATGAAATGATGTTACTTGCACTGGTGCTGAGAGAGAGAGAGACATCAAAAAAAATTTTTTAAATCCCTATAAGAAACATGTCAGTGGATTTAGAAAAAAATCATACTTAGTAAATCAGGCAGGCAAGAGTCTGCTGGCAACTATATTCTTGGAGTTCAGGAGCCTTTTGGCCCAATTTGTCCCGGGATCCTGGAGTGGAGTAGGGGCTGCATAATCTGCAGAAATGGCTCTCTCAGGCGCGGTCACCGGGATCTCTCTATCTCTCTCCCCCTCCCTTTCTCCCCAACCCCACGGCCTTTGCCCTCGCTCTTTCATCTCACTTTGTGCCTGGCTTTCCAAAGTCCCCGCCTGCCCTGCCCTTCTACAACCAGGAGCAGAAGGGAAATCCTCCCTTTCTGACCTGTATTCAGGCTGAAAACTTCAAAGGAGAAGGCTCTAAGGCAGGAGGCTATTCGCCTCGGGGAGGGGAAGGAGAGAAGGGAGGAGTCTCCCAGGAGCCTGTAGAGACCAAAGGGCAGACTGCGCGGATTCGTCTTTAGAGGAAAGTAGAAAGGAAAGAAGAGCCCAGAAGGAAAGAAAACCCCTCTCGCGAGTGTTCTGAACTCACGTTTATAAAGATTTTTGCTCTGAGCCTCTCATCAGTGATTTTCTGTGGGTGAATTTCTTGTCTTGTCCCACGGCGTCACGTTCTGCCCCAGAGCGATGCACACAAGGTGGGGAGTGTGTGGGAGAGAGCTTCAAGCTTCCATTGAAAAGAGAGGCAGCCGGGCTCGGAGGCTCAGCTTGTAATCCCGCGCCTTTGGGAGGCTGAGGTGAGTGGATTGTCTGAGCCCGCGGGTTCGAGACCCTCCTGGGCAGGGAGACCTCATCTCTACAATAAATCAAAAAAAATCAACCGGGCGTGGTAGCGCGCGCCTGTAATTCCGGCTACTCGGAAGGCTGAGGCGGAAGGATCGCCGGAGCCCAGCAGGTCGAGGCTGCGGTGGCCGGGAGCGGCCACTGCACTCCGGTCTGGGCGACAGAGTGAGACTCCAACTCAAAATAAAAAAAAAAAAAAAAGAAAGAAAAGAAAAGACAGGAGGTGATTTCTGTAGACAAAGGAAGTAATCTTGACATAGTGCTTCTTCCTCTACCAAGTCAGGCCGAAGGTGCTGTCATCCCTTCTTGCTGGCTCTCCAGAGGCCTGGGTTGTTTCTAAATGTGACTCTGACAAAGGTCTACAGGCAAGGTTCTGAGCCTGCCGCCGCTCCAGACTTCAACCCATCCTATATCCTATTCGCCCGCGCCAGATGCAACTTCTCACAGCCCAAGGAAGCAAAATGCCAGTCCAGGGCCCCCCAGGCTGTGGGTACAAAGGCGCTCCCATTGAAGGTCACTGGATGGGCCCCAGGAGACAGCGGTAAGGGTAGGGGGAACCAGCAAGAGGCAGTCAGGGTCAGAGAGGTTCAACCAGAAGTTCAGCCAGGAGACCAAAGGGGGGCAACTGGATGAGGCGTTAGGGGCCGGCCTTGGGAGAACAGATAGCAAGTCTCAGGTCTAGTGGCACAGGAGAAAGTATGTATATTCATGTGAAAATAAGAACCACCTCAGCCGGGCTCGGTGGCTCAGCCTGTAATCCCGCGCCTTTGGGAGGCTGAGGTGAGTGGATTGCCTGAGCCTGAGGGTTCGAGACCCGCCTGGGCAGGGAGACCTCATCTCTACAATAAATCAAAAAATCAGCCGGGCGTGGTAGCACACGCCTGTAGTTCCGGCTACTCGGAAGGCTGAGGCGGAAGGATCGCCGGAGCCCAGCAGGTCGAGGCTGCGGTGGCCGGGAGCGGCCACTGCACTTCAGTCTGGGCGACAGAGTGAGACTCCAACTCAAAAAAAAAAAAAGCCACCTGAATGTCCAACAAATGAGGTCTAGTTACATGCATTATGCTACAGCATAAATTCAAGTAAGTAAGATAAGGGATATCTTTGGGTATATGTATGTTTGAAATGTGTCTAAGACACCTTATGTTTAAAAAATGTATAACATTCTGTATTGGGCTTTCTGCAAAAAATATATAGATAAAGATGGTTTCCCATAGGCATAGAACAAAGCTGAAAGTTAATAAGATTATCTGTATGGTACTGGAATGGGGTTGCAGGGAGTTCATTCATTTTACCTTCATTGTTTCATATTTTCTACAAATAGTATATCCTCTAAGAACACATTAAGATATTTATCATTTTAGGTTGGGCATGGTGGCTCACACCTATAATCCCAGCACTTTGGGAGGCTGAGGTGAGAGTATTGCCTGAGCCCACAGTTTCAAGACCAGCCTGGGCAACTTGACAAGATCTCATCTCTACAATAAATCAAACAATTAGCTGGGCATGGTGGCATGTACCTGTAGTTCCAGCTACTTGTAGGGCTGAGGTGGAAGGATCACCTGAGCCCAGCAGGTTGAGGCCGCGGTGGCCATGAGCACTGCCCTCCAGCCTGGGTGACAGAATGAGATTCCGACTCAAAAAAAGAAAGAAAAGATATTTATCATTTTAAAGAGAATGAATAAAAAATTATCAATGAATGAGGACTGGAGTCTGGAGGCAGAGGTACAGGAGAAGGGGGTTGGAAAAGCTCAGAGCACTGGTCTATGAGTCCTGTGCTGGGGTGTGGACTTCAAACCCAGACCCACAACCCCCATCCCATAACAAGAAGAAAGAGAGGAGAGACTGAGCGAGCATATGGGAATGACTTTGGGGTGGATAAGGTATAAGAAGGAGATACTTTTTACTGTATCTTTTTATATTTTATAACTTTGAAGCATGTACATTTATTTTTTACCCTCAAATTAAACTTTAATTAAAATGTTTTTAAAAATGTGTCCTGCATGCCGATTCGGTCTTCAGAAAGTTTAAAACGAAGCTTATTTTCCCCCTACTGTGTTGATGTTAATGAAAATTGTTCACATATGTCATTTTAAAAAATCTTACTTCATCTTTCACTGATCTGGTGAAAATCCAAATGTTGAAGTGATAGGGAGTGCAGATGGTTTTACAGTTTCTTTTCAGATGGAGACGATCCATCTAGGTCAATTCTCTCTGGAAGGGGAATAAAACAAGGATCTCAACCATGAGGGAGCAGCTATCAAATCCATTAAATTTTCATTGAGAATTAATTTGCTGTTGATATCGTTGAAACCTTGGACAGACCTGATTGTAAAGTATGCACAGCCAAGGGTGAGCAGGGTATCACTAACACTGCACTTGAATCAGCTAAGCCAGCCAGCCATAGGAATTAGAATTATTTATTCTCTTTTAAAAAGTTCAGTTTATGCCAAAACAGTGATTCGGAAATTTTTTTTTCAATAGAAAGCTGGAAATCGTTTAATGCATCCTATTTCTCCCTTCCCTTAGAGCGCATGCCCCACCTTACTCAATTTTCTTTAAAAAAAAAAAAAGCCTCCATCCTCGCTCTTGCATGTTACTTCTTAAAAAAGAGTAAGTTCAACTGCTCTAGCAAGCAGAATTATCTTAATAACTGTGTTTGCAGCATCCGGAGATACTGGAGGCAGTGTTCACAGTCGTGATCGAGATAAGCAGTTAAAAGCAACTCCTTACATGGCCCGAACCCGCGGCCTTCGCATTATTAGCACTACACTCTAACCAACTGAGCTGACCAGCCATCATGCATAGTGCCTCTCTCTTCGTTAGAAGATATAAACGATAAACAAATGATTAATTTTTTTTCTGCGAAAAAATGAAAACCTAAAAACAATTTTGTAAAAGCCTCACATTCTTCCTGTTTTAACTCTCCTCGTCGCGAGGATAGGAAAAGAAAAAGAGGAAAGCTCAACATTTGACCCCAAAGGGTTCCTGTTCGGAAACTTAGACTTTCCCCAACCGCGGATTCGGATCCCAGAACTTGTTAAAGTTCCGGAGCGGACTTCCTTCCTCCCATCCGAAGAAGGCCCGGGGCAAACGCGAAGCTGTTCCAAGCTTGGGATCAGCAAACGGATCAGCGAAGCGACCACGGCACCTCAAAAGACTCGGTTCCTGCACGCGGGGTGCGGATCCCTCTGTTCTTGGAGACGGTTCCAGCAGGTGGGAACTTCCCAGAGGCCTCAGAACCAGAGAACTCGCGCCTCTCGCTGCCTGTCCTCTGGGTGGGTTCCACGGTCACCAGGACCCTGAACTGCCTCCAGTCCTACGCGAGGTGAACTTTAAAAGACGCTGGGGGGCGGTCTCTCTCCAAAACCCTGACTTCTCTCTCTCTCTCTCTCTCTCTGGGCAGAATCAAACCCCCAACCAAATCAGTGCCTGGAGGAACTCGAGACCAGGGCATGTCCAGAGCCGGAGCCTTTATCTCCACCTGGAGAGAAACGAACAGATGGGGATGGGTGTAGGCGTCGAGGCTCAAGATGGCCAACTTCAAAGGAAGGTGGCAGGAGTGTCCTACCTCTGCCGGGTGCAGAGCAGCTCGGCCATTTTCACTGACCTTGGAGATATAACATTCAAAGTCCCCCATTTTATCGATAATATGCTATGCATTGTTGCTTGTGTATCCTTTCCAATCTTCCTTCCTTCCTTCCTTCCTTCCTTCCTTCCTTCCTTCCTTCCTTCCTTCCTTCCTTCCTTCCTTCCTTCTCTCTCTCTTTCTGTCAATTCCCCCATGTTATTGATAAAATGCACCCATGTACGCTATGCATAATTGCTTAGGCATCCTTTCAAATTCTCTCTCTCTCTCTCTTTTCTTTTTCTTTTCTTTTCTTTTGAGTCAGAGTCTTACCATGTTGCCCAGGTTGGAGGGCAGAGGCACATTCATGGCTCACTACAACCTCGACCTCCAGGACTCAGGAGATCCTTCTGCCTTAGCTTCCCAAGTAGTTGGGACTACATGTGTGCACCACCACACCTGGCCAATTTTTTGAATTTTTTAAAGAGGTCTTACTATGTTGCCCAGGCTGGTCTCGAACTCAAGGGCTCAAGCGATCCTCGCACCTTAGCCTCCCAAAGTGCTAGGATTACCAGCATAAGCCACTATGACATGTCCTTTCCAATTTTGTTTTACACAAGCAACATTTAAACAATTTGTTTTCTTTCCTTTTCATGAGTTAGCATACTTACACATGGTGCTGCAACTTGCCTTCATCACTTAACAATGTAACTTATTTTATCAGTATTCAGAAACCTATCAAATAGCACTTTCTAATACTTTGCACTTGGCAAAATCTTATTTTATTTTCAAACCAATTGACCTATTCAGTCAAAGGAACCTGAAATGTTCTAACCATTTGCCTCCTTGAAGAGGGAATGTATGCAGGGAAGTTAGAGTTAGCTCTGAGTTGCTCTGGCAAGGGTAAATGTTTTAAAAGTGTGTGTGTGTGTGTGTGTGTGTGTGTGTGTGTGTGTGTGTGTAATTTTTATTTTAGCAGATTTGGTGTTAACAATGGCACATGCCACCAGGCAGGTTTTTCAAAAGACAAAAGAAAGAAAACGTTTGATAATCTTGAAACTAGTTGTCAGAAGACCCTTAACTACAGCATTAGTTAGGAATTTTATTTTTTGACAGAGAGTGCTTGATCAAGTATCAAGACTCTCTTGATCAAGTATCAAGTATTCTCCACCTCTTCAGCTAACACCTACATGCACACACACACACACACATTCATCATAACACTAGTAGTAAAATAAAAGCTTTGAACATAAATTTAGATGGTTGTGTTTAAATATAAGTTTAAATGCCTTTATCTCTGTGAGAAGTTCAATAACCCCTTGAGATACCATTGTTCTCATCTGCAAACTAGACTATAAAAGTTCAGTTGTGCATTGATTAAATAAATATTTTAGTGCCTACTTTGTGCCAGGTACTATTTTAGAAAATGGGATATAGAATTAAATAAGTAGACAAAATCTATTGTCTTTTTTTTGTGTGTCTTTTCATACTTTTTTTTCTTTTAGAGTTCTGGAGTACAAGTGGGAATTTACTACATAAGTAAGTTGCATGCAGGTGAAGTTTGGGCTTCTAACTAAAAATCCATTTTTTAATGAAGTATGCAATTTCAAGGAATATGAAATAATTAAGCAAATTACATTATATAGTAAAAGATGATAAATGCTATGGAGAAGAATAAAGTCAGAAATGAAGAAGAAGAGTGCTGGGAGTTTGGAAGTCTGCTGTTTTCAGTATATTCTCTTCCTTCACCCAATAAAAAGCTCAAAGTGGGCTGGGTGCAGCGGCTCAAACCTGTAAGCCCAGCACTTTGGGAGGCCAAGTCAAGAGGATTGCCTGAGCCCAGGGGTTGGAGACCAGCCTGGGCAACTTGGCAAGACCTCGTCTCTACAATAAATAAAAAAATTAGCCAGGCGTGGTAGCATGCACCTGTAGTTCTGGGTACTTGGAAGGCTGAGGCGGAAGGATTGTTTGAGTCCAGCAGGTTGACACTGGGATGACCATGAGTATGCTACTGCACACCAGCCTTGGCGATGGAGTGAGACTCTGACTCAAAAAAAAAAAAAAAAAAGCTCTAACTGTGATTCTGTAAATGTATATTGGGTCAGAAAATGGCACAAAATGTTTGTATCTGAAATGAGCTAAGGCATATCAGGAGTCAAATTCTGATGTACTGAAATGAGGCCCTGATTATTTGTTCAAACTTCATTATAGACATGTAAGAAAGGTGTCACCAATGTCACAATGTGGTACCTTTAAATGGAGAAAGTCCTGCTCAGAGAATTCACTGGTTGGTTAGAAAGATTATACATTACAATTTCCACCTTGCTCACCTAAGAATGGGTCAGGAATTTGATGAGGATGACAAGAGTTGAGACAGAAAAAGTTATGTTCAGGTTGTGAAAAGTCATATAAACAGCAACAGACTCGAGGAAGGTTTCCCATAGTGGAGGTGTAACTACACCAGACCAGTTTGGCCTGTGAGTTCAAGTGATCCACTTGCCTCAGCTTCTCCAAGATTATGGCGTGCACCACCACACCACCTAATTTTTTTTTTCTTGCTATGTTGCTCAGGTCTTGAACTCATGGGCTTAAGAAATCCTCCTGCCTAGGACTCCTAACGTGCTAGAATTACCAGTGAGCCACCATGCCTGGCTTGGCTCTACTTTTAGGTAACAAAGTGTGAATTGTTTTTCAGTTGCCATGCACCCTCAGGTTGAAGGTCAGGTAACATGAGCATGCCCAAATGAACCAAGCATGCACACACAGGGAAAACTTGTGTTTGGACAGAAAAGAGGGGACTGAATTTAGAGGCTGACACCCGGTGAGAAAATCCAGTCAGATCATGCCTCTCAGCATAACCTGATTGCAATATTAATTATTAAATTGCTCCCAGTAACACTTGACATAAACGTAAGTAACAATACTGCAAGAAATATAACATGTAATATACCAAAGTGCCTATTAGAATTTTTATCTAAAATTAAATGCTCTCTGTTTTTTCCTTTAGTTTTCTAACCACTTTAAAGTGAACAGTTTGGTGGTATTTAGTACATTCACAGTGTTGTGCCACCACTGTTCTATCTAGTTCCACAACATTTCTGTGACCCCAAAATAAATTCCCTTATCCATTAAGTAGTTTCTCCTCATTTCCCACTCCTCTAAGCTCCTGGAAAACAGCAATTTGCATTTTGTATCTATGGACTTATCTAGATATTTTATATAAATGGAATCGTATAATACGTGACTTTTTGTGTATGGCTTCTCTCACCTAGCATAATGTTTGGAGGCTTATCCACATTGTAGCACATACTTCTTTTCTTTTTATGGCTGAATAATATTCAGTTGTATGCACACCACAATTTTTTTAATTCATTCATCTGCTGATGGATACTTGGGCTTGTTCCACCTTTTGGCTATTGTGAACAGTGCTATTATGAATATGCACATACATATACTTGTTTAAATAACCTGTTTTCAGTTTTTTTGGTTATATTCTCAGGAGTGGAATTGCAGGATTATATAGTAATTCTATGTTTCACTTTTTGAGAAACTGACAAACTGTTTTTCACAATGACCAAACAATTTTATGCTTGCACTAGCAATATGAGTGTTCTAATTGTTCCATTGCCTCTCTAACATTTGTTTCCTGTTTTTTTAAAAAATTATTTTTATAGTCATTCTAGTGCATGTGAAGTGGTACCACATGATGGTTTTTCTCGTATTTCTCTAATGAATAATGATGTTGAGCATCTTTTCATTTGTTTGTTGTCCATTTTTATATCTTCTTTGAGGAAATGTCTATTCAAGTCCATTGCCTATTTTAAAAATTACATTGTTTTGTTCATCAAGTTGGAAGAGTTCAGTGTATATTCTGGATTCTAGATCCTTATTGATATATGATTCACATATATTTTCTCCCACTTCATAGGTTGTCTTTTTGTTTTACTGATAATATCCTTTGTTGTACAAACATTTTTAATTTCTATGAAGTTCAATTTATTTGTTTTTTCTTGTTTTGATTGTTCTTTTGGTGTCATATGTAAGATAAATCCAAGATCAAATCCAAGGTCATGACAATTTACCTCTATATTTTCTTCTAAGAGTTTTATGGTTTTAGCTCTTATTTTTAGGTAATCCATCCATTCTGAGTTAATTTTGTATACGGTGTGTGGTAGAAGTTCAGCTTGACTCTTTTGCATATAGTCATCCAGTTATCTCAGCACCATTTGTTGAAAAGACTATTCTTTCCCCCCATTGAACAGTCTTGGCACCCTTGTTAAAAATCAGCTGGGCCAGTGTGGTGGCTAAGGCCTATAATCCTTTGGGGAGACCAAGGCAGAAAGATTGCTTGAGCCCAGAAGTTTCAAACCAGCCTGGACAATGTAGCAAGATCTTGTCTCTACTAAAAATAAAAAAAATGTAGCTCGGTGTGGTGATGTGCCTGTAGTCCCAGCTACTTGGAAGGCTGAGGTGGAAGGATCATCTGAGCCCAGAAGGTTGAGGCTGCAGTAAGCCATGATTGTGCCAGTGCACTCTAGCTTCAGTGAGACCCTGACTCAAAAAAAAAAGTCAATATGCAATAAATCTATTTCTGGACTCTCAGTTCGATTCAGTTGATCTATATGTCTATTTTTATGCCAGTACAACATTACTTTAATTATTATAACTTCACAGTTAGTTTTGAAACTGAAAAAGGTAAGTCCTTTAACTTTTTTTAAAGTTTATTTTGCTTATTCAGAGTCTCTTGTATGACTTTTTAATTTCTGCAAAAAAAATTATTGGAATTTTGATAGGAATTGCATGACCACTACAGTCAAACAAATTAACATGTTTGTCACTTTCCATAGTTACCTTTTTTATATGTGTGGTAAGAACACTTAAAATCCACTCTCCTAGCAAATTTTTTAGTGCGCACTAAAATATTATTAGCTATGATTTTCATTGTGGATATTTTATCTCTAGACTTCTTTATATTAAATGCAAATTTGTACCTTTTGATCTACTTCTTGCCCATCCTCTACTTATTCCCCATCCATAGAACCATCATCATTCTAAGTACTCAAAAAAATTTTAAGATTCTGCATATGAGTGCAATCGTATAGTATTTTACTTTCTAGTTTATTTCACTTTTAGCATATGAGTAAAGTCCTTTAGTGGGTTATCAATGTTGTTGCAAATGGCGTTATTTCTTTTTTAAAGACTGAATAAAATTCTATTATATATGTAGATATGAGCATTTGCATATATTTTTTTATTTATGTATCATAACTTCTTTATTCATCTGTCAAAGGATATTTAGGTTGCTTCATTATATTGGCTATCGTAAATAATGCTGAATTAAGTATGGGAGAGCTAGTATCTCTATGAAAAAGCGAATTTTATTTCCTTTGGGGATATACCCAACAGAGGGATTGCTGGATCATAGGTAGTTCTACTATTATTTCCTAAGAATTCTTTAAACTGTTTCCCACAATGGCTGTCCCAATTTATATTCCCTCCAACAATGTATTTGTAAAAGTGTTTCTTTTTCTCTACATTCAAGCCAACACTTGTTATCTTTTGTCTTTTTGATAATAGTTATCCTAACAGGAGGGAGGTAATATCTCACTGTGGTTTTGATTTGTGTTTCTCTGATGATTAGTGATGTTGAGCACATTTTCATATGATTCTTGGCCATTTTTATGTCTTTTTTGTCTATTCAGGTTTTTGCTCATTTTCAATTGGGTTATTATTATTGTTATTTTGCTCCTTATATATTTTGGATATTAACCTCTTATTAGACATATTATTTACAGTTATTTTCTCCCTATCTGTAGGTTGCCTTTTCATTTTATTGATGTGAAGAAGCTTTTTATTAATTTATTTTAATTTTAATTTTTTAAAAATAGAGATGAGGTCTCATTATGTTGCCCAGGCTGGTCTTGAACTCCTGGACTCAGGCAATCCTCCTGCCTCAGCCTCTCAAAGTGGTGGGGTTATAGGCATGAGTTATTGTGCCCGGCTCCAGAAATGTTTTAGCTTGATGTAGTCCCACTTGTATATTTTTGATTTTGTTGCCTGAGCTTTTGCTGTAACATTCCCTCAAATCATTGCCACAGCCAGTATTAAGGAGTTTTTCCTTGAGACTACTATTTTAACAATGCTCTAATTAAGAGAGTCCTCTCCAGTAGCAGCAGCAAAGTTGTTTTCCTGATCTCCCTATCTGGTGTGAACTACTTTGCCAACAGAGCTAATGGTGAATGGGAGCAACCCTGGACAAGAACCAGCTAGATTTGCACTGTTCTTCCTTAGAGAGAAATTGTCTTCAGCTTGTTGTGTGTCTTTGTTGTATGCACATTAACAGTGGTTTTAGAGTTTTATCCAGTTTCATAGTTGCTTTTTGGCAAGAGTATTTGTCAACCTCCTTATGCTTTCATGCCAGAATGAATCTCCACTATAGATTAGTTCTGCCTGTCCTTGATCTTTATATAAGTGGGAACATATGGTATTACTATTTTGTGTCTGGTTTCTTCTGTTCAGCATAATAACTGTGACATTAATCTGACTCTGCACTTACTAGTGGTTTGTTTTTTCTTATTGCTAAGTAGTGTTTTACTATATGAACATACCACAATTTGTTTTTCCACTTTTCTATTAATGTGCCTTTGCAGTGTTCCTAGGTATTGGTTATTGTGAATAAAGCTTTTATAAGCATTTTTATACACATTTTATCATTGATAGATTATTTTATTTCTCTTGGGAAGATGCCTAGGAGAGGGAATGCTGGGTCACAAACTAGGCACATGTAAAGTATGTGTTTACTCATTCTCAGTAATGAGATGAAGTATGTCTTCACTATTTAAACTTGTCAGGGGTTTTTGTTTGTTTGTAATTCTATCAGGTGTAAAGTAGTGCTTTATGTGGTTTAATTCACATTTTTCTAATAGCTAAACAGGTTGAACATCTTTTTCATGTTCTTATTAGTCATTCATAAATACATTTTTTCATTGAAACGTTTACTCAACTTGTCTCTTTCTTATTGACTTCTAGCAGTTATTTATATAATGTGGACACAAGGCCTTTGTCAGATATAGGCATTGTCCATGTTTTCCCCAGGTTTTTTTTTTTTTCCCCTCACTAGTCTTTCCACATTTTTTTTTTTTTTAATTTTAAAGATGTGGGGTATAATTCAGGGTTAGGTATACAAATGTTCATAATGCAGTTACCCTTGTTGATGAGGTGTGCCCCTCCCACCCCCCTCCGGCAGATTCCCACTACTGTCAATCACGCCCCCACTCCACTTCTTAATGATATCTTTTTTTTTTGAGCTGGTCTCACTCTGTTGCCCTGGCTGGAGTGCAGTGGCAGCCTTGACCAGCTGGGCTCAGGTGATCCATCTGCCTTAGCCTTCCTAGTAGCTGGAACTATAGGCACGTGCTACCACGCCTGGCTAATTTTTTGATTTATTGTAGAGACAAGGTCTCATCAAGTTGCCCAGGCTGGTCTTGAACCCTGAGCTCGGGCAATCCTCTTGCATCAGCCTCCCAAAGTCCTAGGATTACAGGCTTGAGCCATAGTGCCTTGCCTAATGATACATTTTAATGAGCAGAAGTTTTTAATTTTAATAATGTCTAATTTGTCCCTTTTATGTATTTTATCCGATTTTATACTCTCTTAAAAAATTGCCTACTGCAAGTTCATGAAGATATTATCCTATTTTTTCTATATATTTCATCTATATTAATTTTTATATATGCGGTGAGATGGATGTGTGTTTTTTCCCCAAGTTTTATCCAATTATTCCAGGATCATTTGTTTAAAAGAATTTCCTTTCTCTATGACTTGCATTGCCACTGTAAGAAGGAACAAAGAGAATAAAGAAAGAAGTGTAAAGGGGAAAAGCAGGAATAGCTCTAACCTTGAGGCAGGCATTACTCCTTTCCTGGAAACTTTCTCTGCAGACATTACGCAATTAATTGTACCCTTATCCGCCACACCTGCATAACCAACTGCATCTGCTTCTGTAAACTTGTTTGCTTGCCCACGCCTCCAGAATGTTGTGATAAGAGCCCTGGGAAGTCCCCAGTTCCATCTTTAGCCCACCAGAATATAAATCTAAACTACATAAGACAGCCCTGTGTTGCAGCTTGGGGCCCTTGCTCGGAACTAGTTCCCTGCAAGTGGCCGCTGGCCAGCAGAGCCTTGACTAATCAACCTCTCCTTTGGTAATTTGAATGTGTGTGTTTCTCATATCTGTCTTGCCCCATTGATTTTTTTGTCTATATGCTAATTCCAAAGTCACATTTTCTCAATTACTAGAGCTTTATAAGACATCTTTTGATCAGATAGTGTGAGCCCTCCATCTTAGTTCTTCTCTAGACTCAGTTGAAGAGATTTTTTTCTTCTTTTCTATATTTCCTTCTTTTCACAGGTGTTAAGAGACTTCTACTGTGTGATGTTGAGAACGTGGTCCAGCGAGGGAACATAGAGTAGGCATATTCACAAGTCCTTGGAGTTTTTGCTTCTGGGAGAAGGTAATACCTGGACTCAAACACAGTGTCCAGAACAGAAGACTACTTGATTACAGCTAAGGATGAAATTATGTGGGACAAACCAGGGATCATCAGAACACAATGCTTCTAAATTCCTCAACACTGTTTATCTTCGGTAAAATTCAAATCTTTTCAATGATGCCAGCATAACCCATAAATGAAAGTAATAGGCAGATCAACTACAAATCCCCCCCCACACACACCAATCTCCCCTCCTGTAAAGTGTTTTGCAATCTTTGACCCAGCAAATTGATGAGCTTCTGGAAAATAATGTTCATATAAAAACTGTAGATGGCCGGGTGCGGTGGCTCATGCCTATAATCCCAACACTTTGGGAGGCCGAGGTGAGAGGACTGCTTGAACCCACAGGTTTGAAACCAGCCTGGGCAACTTGGCAAGACCTCATTTCTACAATAAATCAAAAAAATTAGCTGGGCTTGGTAGGGTGCGCCTGTAGTTCCGGCTACTTGGAAGGCTGAGGGGGAAGGATCACTGGAGCCCAGTAGGTCAATACTGGGGTGGCTGTGAGCGAGCCACTGCCCTCCAGCCTGGGCGACAAAGTGAGACTCCAACTTAAAAAAAAAAAAATGTGTATGGTGGTGCATGCCTGTAGTCCCAGCTACTTAGAAGGCTAAGGCAGAATGATCGCCAGAGTCCAGCAGGTCAAGGCTGCAGTGGATGGGAGTGTGTTCCTGAACTCCAGCCTGGGCAACAGAGTGAGACTCCTACTCAAAACAACAACAACAACAAAAACTGTATATGTTGTAAATTATGGAATTCATATAAATTTCTTTACTAGACTAGCACAATTCACTCTTTCATCTAGTACACTATAGTACAGAGGGGTTGCATAAAAATGAAAAATAAAACAGGATAATTTCAGATTGTGTTTATGGCTAGGAAACATATAAAAACAGGTTGTGTGATAAGGAGTGATTGAAGTATGGAGGCAGCCAGGGAAGGCCTCTTGGAGGAGATGACATTTGCGTTGAAACTGAACGTTATGAAGAAAGCAGCCATTTAAAGGTTATTAAAGGGAACGACCTTCTAGGTAGTGAGAACAGCTATTGCAAGGCCCTGAGATAGGAACAGGCTTTAGATTTTAAGTTACCAAAAGGAGGCCTTGTGGTTAGCATGCAGCATAGATAATGATAGGAAATGAAGTCAGAGAAGAATTCAGAAGCCAAAGTATGCAGGGTCTTGGAGCCATGGTAAAAAGTTTGGACTTGGTTTTAGCTGTAGTGCAAAGTTATTTGAGGGTTTTAAGCAGGGGAATATCATGATATGATTTACCTTTTAAAGAATCACTGTGACAACCAGGGGGACAATGGATGGAGGGGCAAGGAGAACAGCTTGCAAGGAAAAACTTCTCAGAATTTTCCATTGTTTTCTACATACAGACAATAATTTGGGTGAAAAAAAAAGAAGCTGCTCAGTTGAGTGTGACCAGCCTGTGTCCTCAGGCCACTCCAGACCCTGGACTGCCCTAAATACTGAGGTTGTCACATCTGAAAGCTAGGCCTGGTACCATAGGCACACTGGTACTGTAGGCACACTGGTAGGGAAGCTTCAAGAATGCCTGAGAAGAAAAGGTAGCCTAAAGAAGAAAATCGAAATATTCTTCTCTAAAATACTGGGGATTTTATTTAAAGCTAAAAGGTTAAAACACAGGGACACACTCTGCCCCTCCTCTCTACCTCTGTCAGCTCAGAAATAGCACTCAGAGATAGCGGCACCAGAGGATCCAGGAACTGAATTTATTGTCTCCATAAATTTACCTTCCCACATTTTCTTGCCTTTTGGAAGCATGAAGATACTCTCTTCTTTGTCTTGTCACAATACAGGATTCATTGTTCTTTGTTAAAATACAATTTAAGCTAGGTCCCTAAACCACTGCCTGGAGAGGAAAATATATTTGAACTGAGATCTTTCCTGCATAATGAGTACAGCACATGTTAATAAACTTCTACTTGTTTTTCTTTTGTTAATTTATCTTTTGATTTCAAGAGACTGGCTCAACTAATAACCTAAAAAAGTAAAGAAAAAAATTATCTTTTCCCTCCTACACTAGCACTAAACCCAAGTCCATTCAGATATCAAATTGAAAAGAAGTTTGCAAAAGGGATGAAGAGAAGGAGTACCCAGCAGTAGGAGGAAAACCAAGAGTATGTGAAGAGTTGAGGTTAGACATCATTCTATATTTTCTTATTTATTTATTTATTTATTTATTTATTAATGGATTCTCACTTTGTTACCCAGGCTGGAGTGCAGTGGCATAATCAAGGCTTACCGCAGCCTTGACTTCCTGGGCTTAAGCGATCTTTTCATCTCAGACTCCTGAGTAGCTGGGACTATAGGCACCTGCCACTTCACATGACTACTTGTTTTATTTTTTTGTAGGGATGAGGTCTTGCTGTGTTGCTCAGGCTGGTCTCGAACTTCTGAGCTCAAGTGATCCTCCTGCCCTGGCCTCCCAAAGTGCTGGGATTACAGGTATGAACCACTATGCTCAGCCTCATCCTATCATTTCTTAACAGATACTGAACATCCATAATGTGTAAGGCCCTGGTGTATGGGCTAAATATATAAAGGGAGGTGCTGAGCTTGTATCTTAGCATAAGAGACTGTGGTTAAAGGGCAATATGGGGTCCAGGGTAGTTCTTGGGGAGCAGGGCTGAGGTTAGCCCTCAGATGAAGAAAGAAAGTTTATTATCATAGTCAAGAAAGCCAGATTTCCTCACAGAAAAATGGGTTTCATGGCTTCTCTTACCAGCATCTCCTTGTTTGCCTTCCCTTTACTTCTCCTACTTCTCAGCTCCCTAGAGGCAGTTCCCCTTACTTGCTACTTCCTGTTCCTGGTGGCTGCTGCTCAGAGGAGTGACATGGCACTGTTGGCACAGCTAGTGCAAGTTAAACAAGCACCCTTGGGATTAGCTCCACCCCATTCCTAAGCTCATAGGAGGGGGGCCTCATCAGAACTCTGAACCCCTAGGATTGGAAGCCGGACGTGCCAAAGAGCAACATTTGATTGTGAGAAGAGGTGGTAAGTGAAGGATGGGGAAAGAAGACTAAAGGGGGGGGGGCGCAGAGAAGGACAAAGATTAAGTGACAGGAAGAGAAATAGAGACAGAAGGAGTGTCAGAGACAGAAACAGACAGGCCTCTGAGCCTCAGGGAGACAGTGAGATTGAGAAGACAGTGGAGGAGAGATAGAAAAAGTCTGAATAGAGGGAAACAGAAAAAGAGATAGAAAGAGAGATAAAGTGACTAGGAGAAACACAGAGACCAAGAATGAGAGTCAGAAATAGAGCCATGGAGATAACTAAGAGAGCAAGAGAGAAAGGAGAGACAAAGACACTTACCAAAAGATGAAACACAGATTGAGAGATTGAAAAATAAACAGAGAAATAGACTAAGACACACAGAAAGACAGAAATGAAGATATTCAGAGAAATAGGAGGAGATTGAGAAAGACACATTGTGACAGAGAAAAAAAAATAGGAAGAGACTGAGGGAGAGGGATACAGTGAGAGAAACAGTGAGAAGAGATGGGTCAGGGTCTGAGGTCCAAAGAGAGAAACTTGCAGCAAGGTCCCTAGCCCAGGAGCTGAGTGGCAGAATTTGAGCCAGAATCTGATCAGTAAGGGGGAGGGCACCAGCATGAGAAGCCACATTTCTTTTACATTTAACATTCAAAATACAGTATTCACAATGAGAATAATCATGTACTTATATTTATACAACTTTGTATCTGAAACAAAGTATTTCTAGTTGGGAGTGAGAATGTTAGCAGTCATAAGTCAATTATTTCCAGAACAGGTGTTAAATCCCAGTTCCTGGGAATTTCTTCTTGCTTTCTTTTGTCCAGTGAATGAATATGTCCAGGGCTGAGGTGGCCATGCAGGGAGTGGCGAGGGTGTAGGACTCAGAGCCCACTCTTAACCTGGCTCTCCTTTGCCAGCCTGAGCCAGGTCTGCACTTGCTGGAAGATGCTCTATGGAAAGGTGAGGAGAATTTTAAAAGTCAGATCCCAGCACTAGAAGAAGGAGGGGACATGCAAATGAGTATGCAAATTATTCAGAGCCTGTAAATTATTACTCTCTTACCTGGCGCCCTAGGAGGAGGCTAGGGGAGTCTGAGGGCCTCTGAGGTGCCATGTCCAAGCAGTGGGAGGCAGCAGGGATTAAAAGAGCCGACTCTGAGGAGCCCAAGGCCTGTGTTATACTTAGCACATGCCAGGGGTCTATGTCTCCTGGAAAGAAAGGAGAGGATGGTATGTTAAGCTGGGGCTAGGTCGAGGCTTAGAAGCCAGGTTTTGACAACATGCTCACCATTAACAAACAGCACTTGGGTGGCCCTAGGCATCTGGCCACCATAATAGGAGTTTGTTTGGGCCACAGCCTGGGCTACAGATGAGGCTGAAAGCCCAAACACCTGTTCACATAGGTCTAGCTGGGAGGGCAGTGCTGGGAGCTGGGAGAAAGGACATCTAGGATCCTCGCAGGTGACATCTGTGGAGGGAGATATCTGTAAGTGTGGGGTATATAACCAGCTTCCCACTCTTCTTTTGTAACCATTTACAGAGCTCCCCATCATGGCCATGACATTTCTGGTCCTCTCTCTTCAAGGAGCTCACAGTCCTGGCAGAGAGACCTACACATCCTCAGTCAGTGACAGGTCAGAGTGATCAGGGCTGTGATGGCAATAGCCATAAGGCAGGAATCCCAGAGGAAATATGATGGGCCCAGGGAGAGCATCCTACAAGGGACAAGACCTCAAGGAATTAGTAGGACTGAGCCAAACAAAGAGATAGAAGAGAAGGCATAATAAATAGAGAAAACAGTATGTGCAAAAGTCTGGAGATAAGAGGGAGCCTGGAGTTTTTAAAGCTGAAATTGTACTATGTCTCACCTGCTTAAAATTCATAGCTCACTGTGCTTTCACGGTAAATCTAACTTCCTTAACATCAGATTAATTCATTCCTTCCTTCACTATTTATGGAGTATCTACCATGTTGCTCAGATATATGCTGGACAACATTGGACACACAGTGACAAGCAAGGCAGCCCCAGGTTCTGCTGTCACAGGACTCAGTCCAGAGAGGGAGACAGGCAATAAAAAATGTATAATGACAGACTATGGAAAGTGCTAAAGAGAAAAACACAGAGCTATCAAAGTGGGAGGTGGGAAGGCTTCCTGAGGAGGAGAGATAACTTGTGCAGAGACTTGAAGATGAGTAAGTCATGTGAAGAGAGATGAGTAATACAATTAAGTGAACAGCATAAGCAAAGTTCCTAAGATGCTAGGAAGACTGGTGTATTAAGGCAGTAAAATATATAAAGCCTTGTCATAATAATAGTCAGAGTTTATAGAATACTTACTGCATATGTGCATTATTCTTAGCATGTTACATATATTACCCTCTTTAAATCTTGAAACAACCTTATGAGAGAAGTACTTTTATTATTCCTATTTTATAAATGTGAACATTGAGGCATAAAGAGGTAAATCTCTTGACCAAGTTTCTCCAAGATCACACAGATAGAAAATGGATCTGGACACCAGATGCAGCGGCTCATGTCTGTAATCCTAGAATTTTGGGAGGCCAAGGGGGGAGGACTCCTTGAGCCCAGGAGTTCGAGACCAGCCTAGGCAACAAAGTGAGACCTTGTCTCTACAAAAAAAATAATAAAAATTAGCCTCTTGTAACAGTGTGTACCTGTAGTCCCAGCTACTCTGGAGGCTGAGGCTGAAACGAAATTCTGCGGTCATCTGAGTGACCAGGAGGTTGAGGCTCAGTGGACAGTGACCATGCCACTGCACTTCAGCCTAGGTGACAGAGTGAGACCCCCAATTCAAACAAACAAACTGCTATGCTTACTGCCTTAGAGGATGCGGAAAGCATGTTGAACTTAACTCTGATGTAGGGTGGCCAGATTTAACAAAATAATGAAGGATACCCAGTTAAATTTGAGTTTCAGATAAACAAAAACTCCCTTTCAAAAGTATATGTAATATGTGGGATACTCTTATATTAAAGAAAATCTGTTTTTTATCTGAAATTCAAATTTAACTGGGAATCCTGTATTTTACTGGCAACCCCATCCTGTAGTGACTAAAAAGCCACCATTTTGAGCAGAGGAAGGACAACATCATATTTTAAAAGATCTCTCTGAATGCTGTGAGGAAGCTGAATTCCACAGATGGAGTGAAAGCCTGAAGACCAGAGAGTGGCTGGAGCAAAGATCCAGGCAGGAAAAGATGGGAGTCTCTACTAGGATAACAGAGGTAGGAATAAAAAGAGAAAGGATGAACTAGAGAGTTGTCTAGGATGCAGAATGAGCAGGGCTCAGTCACTGACAGGATCTGGAATGGGAAGGAAGCAACTTAAACAAGGCTCAGGCTTCTAGTTTTGTGATTGGAGAAAGGATAGGGCCATTCCTGGAACAGGAACACAGAGAAAGAGCAGGTTAAAGAGAAGATCACTTATGTGAAGGCCTGAGTGTGTGTGTGAGGAGGCATGAGGAGGCATGTGAAGGCCACTTATGCATGGCTTCTACCCTCGCCAGTCCAAGATCTGCAGGTTACATGAGGCCTAGGAGTCAGATCAGTTGTACTGAGGAAGTAAAAATGAGTCCAGACCACCTGTAAGATGACTTCTCTGAGCATATCACAGAATGTACATTTTGGAGGTAAGGGTTAGGGCAGTCACTCACAGAAGCCGAATTCAGTACATGTCTGGTACAACCACTGCCGGTCACCCACGCCATAAACTTGGGGTTCTGTAGCTCTCAGCTGTGCCACTGTTTCTGCTCGGGAAAAGCTTAAACACTTCTGGCCCACGCTGTGCATGACCATCTAGGGAACAATATTAATACATATATATGTGCATAAATTCCTCCTCTCCTCCTAGCAAGCCAGAGGCCTATGTTCTTACAAGTCAAAAGTCAGCAATAGAAAGGTCCCTGTGAGCTAAAGGCCTGGGTCCCTATGAGTCAGAGGTCAAGGCACTAGAAGATTGGGACCTTATTACCTGCGAGACCTTGGGCAAGTTAATAATCTTTCGGACGTTGGTTTTCTCTTCTGTAAGTGGGAATTAATAATAGTTGCCTATTTCTTAAAAATTCAATATGTGAAGCCCTTCATACAGCAGTGTTGGTCCAGACAGTGCTGGAAATGTGACAGCTGGATTATAATTGTGGGTTAGGAGGCTAGGTCTCAGGTCCCCAATACAGCCCTATCTCCAAGGCTACACTTTTTCATTCATTCTTTTTTTTTTTTTTTTTGAGTTGGAGTTTCACTCTGCCTTCTAGGTTGAAGTGCAGTGGCACTTCCACCTCAGCCTTCCAAGTAGCTGGAACTACAGGCTCACACCACCATGCCCGGCTACGTTTTTTTTTTAAATTTATTGTAGTGACGAGGTCTGGCCATGTTGCCACGCAGGCTAGTGTCGAACTCCTGGGCTCAAATAGTCCTCTCGCCTCTGCTTCCCAAAGTGCTGAGATTACAGGCGTGAGGCACCGGCTCCATTCTATAAATACTAATTGAGCACTTGTTATGTGCCAGGCACTACAGATAATAGTATCTAGCATTTGCTTTACATGATCCACTTCATTTCACCCTCCCACCGGCCCTGTGAAGTATCCATCCCCATTTTACAGATGGGGAAGCTAAGGCTCAGAGAGGATTCTTGCTTGCCACAGCGGAAGTGGAGCAGGAATCTTTACGTGCTAATTCTTCCCCGCCGCGCCAAGCTGTGTTCACCTGCACTGCTCGACGAAGCCCCCGGTAGGGCGCGGGGTGGCTGCGGTTGCCTCCGCCCGCGAGGAGCAATCCACAGAGCTGTCGCACGCTCAGCGGCGCTCCCGCCTGCCCGTCGTACTGCACCGCGCCTCCCACCAGCGCCTGCAGCGCCCCCAGCAGCTCCGCCTGGTCTTCAGCTCGGTCCAGGGTCCCGCACGCGCCTAGCTCCGTCCGCAGCGCTGCTCGAGCCACCCCGCCCGCGCGCAGCCGCCGCTCCACTTCCACGAAGGCGGCGGACAGCGCCGCCCGGCACTGCGAGGAGCGAGAGGCTCTGGTCGGCCAAGCCCCGGGCTTGGCCTCGGCTTTCCCTTTCGAGAGCCTGCGTCCTTCTGGGTTCCGCACTTTCTCTCAGTCGGACTCCTGCGACCCGAGGCACTGCCCCCTCTGGCCCCTCCTCCAGGCCGTCCCTCCAGGCCCCGCCGTCTTTTGCGGCACCGCCCCACAGGGAGCCCCATCCGCCGGATAGGATCGCCCTCCCCAAGCCCTGTCCCCCGCTTGGGGCGCGCCTCTCTTCTGGATTCCCGGCTTCTTACGCAGTCCCCGCCTTCTTCCAAAATCTGTGTTTGTTCTGGGGCTCCGACCTCCCTCAATCCCCTTCCACTTTGGCCCCCGGCTTCCAAGGACTCTCTCTCTCTCTCTCTCTCTCTCTCTCTCTCCCCATCCCCCCTCGGACTAGGCCTCGCCTCCTACCTCCAGAGACCCGCCAATCGCCGTGCTGGTTAGGCTCCTGGACACCACCTGTAGTCGGACCGCAGATGGGGTCAGGGAAGTGTCAGGGGACTGCGTCCTCTTGGGACCCTCCTTCCGCACCTGCCGCCCACCGTCCTTACTTCATTGTACTCGGAGAAATCCAGCACTGCTCGCACCGGGGCGGAGGAGGCGACGGAGGCGAAGATGAGATGGGGGAACTAAGGAAGGAGAAGTTTGACAACTCTGCTACCTCAACTCCGGGGGCTGGGAGACTGGGTCCCCATGTCTTCCTGCCCCGGTGTCACTCACTGGCTATGTGATCCCGGGTTGTTGTGAAGACAGCCGTGAAAAGCTCTGGAGGGGTGGGAGGAGGGAGGGGCTTGTGGGAAGGTATCCCTAGTATCTGAGACTGGGACCCCGGAGCACGAGTTGCCTCCCCCAGCCCTCCCGGAGGAGTCCCGGGGACCTTCAGCCGGGCCCAGGCGGCCAAGGAGCCGGCATAGGAGCCTCCGAAGCAGATCCAGGGACTGGAGGAGGAGACGTTGAAGAGACGGGAGAGTGCCAGGTGGGCAGAGACCACGTCAGCCAACCTGGGGTCAGAGGGGAGAAGCTCGGTGGTCCTCATCGCTGGGAATCCCTGAAGACGCCCGACTGCACAGACGGGGAAACCGGGACCCAGAGACATGAGTGGGGGGGGGGGGCGATCTGGCCAGAAGCAAGGGCTCTTTTCTTCTGATGTGCTTGGCTTTCCACTGCCACATACATTTCAGAAAGCACGTGTGCTTAGGCCAAGGGAGACTCCGTCCTGGCCTTCTTTCTAGAAAGACTCTATACGCCTTCCCTTCCTGTTTTTGGTAGGAGAGGAAAAATTTCCGAGACAGTTTAGATGATAACCTGACAAATATAGGAAAAGGTTAGGGTCTGTCGAGGAGGACTTCTCAGAGAAGGAGGAGGGGTTCCTAAGCCGGATGGGATAGAGAGTATTGGGGGAGGGGAGAGACACAAAGAAAAATGGAGAGCAATTCTGGGATATGACTAACATCATTTTTCCCCTCCTAAAGGCTTTCTTTGTTCCCCAACCTTTCTGAAACGGTTCGCTGCCATTCTGCTGCATGCAATTAGAAACTGGTTAGCTTGTAGAGGAGATTGAGATATAGAGTGAGACAAAGACATGAACATGGACACAGAGAGATGGAGACAAGAATGAGACAGAGACAAACAAAGAAACTGATATAGAGACAGAGTACACTAAAAAGGATAAGTCCTGTGGAGAACAATAAAGTAGGTAAAGAAACAAAAAAGCAGGTAAAATAAAACGGGGAGGGGGAATGGTGGGGAGTGTTTATATGAGTGGGGTAGACAATGATGATGGTCTGCACCAGTAAGCCACAGTGAGACAGTAGCCTACTTCAGACAGTAAGATAGGCACAGAGATAATATTACAGGGTAAGAGAATTCTAGAGATAGAAATATAGAGATATATAGACAGAGACCAAGAGATGAGAGACCAGAGATGGAGAAAGAATAAGACACTATGAAAGACAAAGAATAAAACAGAGGAAACTAGAGACTTAGAGACTGACTTCAGGCCATGGTGGAGAGAGACACAGACGTTCCCATCCTATTACCACAATCACTTCTGCTACCCCAACTCACGCATGACGGCTGGATAAGAAGCGGAGCTGGGCCATCTCCAGACCCCCAACAGGTATACTCAGGCCATAAAATCTGTGTTCCAGGCCGATGACTAGGGCCCCCCAGGCTGGGGCCAGGGCTGCCGGGTGTCCTGTGAAGAGTGTGTGGTTGGGTTTAAGTCCTTGCATCCCTCAGGTGTCACAGAATTGCAACATGAAGCTCCCTTTCCTGGTCCCCACCAACTTCCCAAACATATCCTTCCCCACCCTTGCTTCTTACCTCTCATAACTGAGCCAGGTCCGAGGCTCCCCTCACCCCCCAGATGCAGAAATATGGGTCCATATGGGCCAGTCCAATGTTGATCATTCACCCAGTAACGCTACAAGGTAGGATGGAGAAAAATAAATTGCAATGTGAAAGTCCTGACTTATTCCTAATTCTTCATTTTTTCCAGTCTCTCTTCCTAATGAATCTTTTCTGTGGACTTAGTAGTATCTGAAATGTGCTTGTTTGTTTATATGTTTACTTCTCTCTAGTGTATCTCCCCTTCTAGAATGGAAGATCTACAAAAGCAAGTATTTTGGTCTGTTTTTTCAATCTTGTATTTCAGGACTGAGGGGGCATGGCTGGCACATGCTAGTCACTTATTATTTCTGAATGTAGTCAGGTTTAGGAATAGGTACCAAGTGGGATGAGCAGAGGATGCACTGAAAAATGGAGAATTTGTTCATTCACTCAATAGACATCTTTGAGTGCTTGTTGTGAGCCAAGTCTGAATCTAAGAAACAGAGCACTGGAAGGGGATATTGACAGCATAGGGATGGGGAGACTAAGGCATACAGAAAAGGCAAAAAGCGAGGGACAGAGGAGGGAGACTGAGGAGAGGGCAGGGTGAGCAGTGGATTTCCCTTCTCTTGGTCTTACCTGCAGGAAAGATCGTCTGTCAGATACATTGAAGGGGTCAAGCTGCTGCTCCAGCCATCCTACTTTTGGGAGAGCCATAGCACCTGTCCCCAGACCTAGACCAAGGCCCAGGCCAGAGCTCTCTTGAAATCTCTGAATGTGCTCACCCAGATGCCTAAGAAGGAAGGCTGTGGGACATGGAGGGGAGATAGTCAGGCCAGCCCTCTTAGGATGCCCTGCTTGACCCTCAGCTCCCTCTTACCTGGAGCTGACAGCCTCCAGAAGGAAATCATGAACAGAGGGCCCAGCCACAGGACAGGCCCAATGGCCATGTTGTCCAGTGCTCTAGGTGCTCTGTTCTCCCCCACTCACCTTTATCCTGGCCCCAGGGGTTGGGCTTTAAATACATCATCTTTCTTCAGAAGCTCAGATTTCTTTTCAGATGCCTTTCCTGGCAGGTCAAGCGTCTGTAAGAACCACTAAAGCGGGCAGGGACGCCAGAGTCTGTATGTAGAGGTTGCTGATGTGGCACTTGAATACCCAGTGTCTTTTCTCTGGGCCTCTTAGTCTATCCATCCCTCTAACTCTCAAGAGACTGTGCCTCAGTGACTTCCTCTCCATCCTTCAGTCTTTCCCTTCAGACTCCCCCTTTCTATGCCTTACTGTACTTCATTCTCTGCCTCTCTTTACCTCGGTGGCTTCTCTTGAACTCTGTTGCCCTCAGACTCTGTCTTCTCCTTGTACTCCTCAGCCTAATTTCAGTCCCTCCCAGTTGTCCTAGTACTCAGTCTCTCCCTCTCTTTGCTCTTCAGTACCCCTTCTCCCACATCCCTTTCTGTCTGTACTCCCTTCTCTATCCCTCAATTGTTCATTTTGTCTGTACTCCCTTCTCTATCCCTCAATTGTTCATTTTGTCTGTACTCCCTTCTCTATCCCTCAATTTCACCTTGTCTGTTTTCCAGTCTCCCCCACCCCTAAAAAAATTATATATATGATATATTTTTAAAAATTTATGTGGCTCATAGTCTGTCTTTCTAACTAGAAAGCTCCAGTAGGGTAGGGGTTTTCATTTATTTTGCCCATTGCCAAATGTTTAATTTCTAGAACAATGCACATAGTGAGGAATCAATACACATTTGTTGAATGAATGGATAACCCATCAAGTAATGTTATTGGTTCTGCTTTAAAAATATATCCAGAACCTGATGACTTCTTACCACCATCAGTACTACTACTTCTGAGCCACCATCAACTCTGGCTTGGGATATCACAGAAGCCTCTTAGCCAGTCTCCCTGTTTCTGCCTCATGATTTATTCTCCACTCACTGGAAAGAGAGATCCTATTAAACATAAGCCGAATCATTTACTCTTTAGTTCAGGACACTTCCCTGGCCCCCCATCTAACTCAAAGTAAAATTGAAAGTTTTAAAAATGTTTTTCAAAGCTCCATATGACCTGACTCCTGTTACCTTACTGACTTCATCTCCTGCTCATCAGTCCTGGGCTCAGTGCTTCAGCCACATTGGGTTAATATTTCACAAGCATATCAGCCACACTTTTTTGTTATAATTTTTGCTCTCATTTGGGATGCTTTTTCTCCAAATATTATAAGTCTTATTTTATCACTTTCTATAATTATCTGTTCATATTTTACTTTACCAGATAGTTTTTATCTAACCACCCATATAAAATAGCATAAAGTAACACTCTATGCTCCTCAGCCTAATTTCAGTCCCTCTCAGTTGTCCCAGCACTCTGTCTCTCCCTCTCTTTGCTCTTCAGCACCCCTTCTCCCACATCTTTTTCAATTTTCCTGTCTGTGCTCCAGTCTTTGTCCATCAATTTCACCTTGTCTGTTTTCCAGTCCAACCTCCTCCCCCATTTCTGCTCCTCATCACTCCCCCTAGACTCTCTGACCCACAATCTCCTTAGACTCCTTATGGTTCTTTGAACATAACAGGCTTGCTTCTGCCTCAGAATTCTTTCTTACTGTTGTTACTCCCTGACAGTAATCATATTTTATTGCATTTAGCTCCTAGACTATTCTTCAGGAAATAAGTTTATTGTGAGAAAAAAAATTTGTCTGTTTTGTTCACTGGTGCACCCATAACACCTAAACTACTTCAAGACACTTGATAGATGCTCATTCACTATGTAGTGAGTAATTCCATGGTTGAATTATTAATAATGCATGTATCAATTAATTTTCTGCCCAGGAAAGAATTCCCTAAGAATGTGACATTAAGAGTTGAGGTAAGGGAGCAAGGGGGAGGGAGGGAGACAGGAAAAAGAGTTGAGGCGAGAATGAGGAGCTGGGGTATCATGAGGTGATCTAGGGTAAGAGGGTTCCTAGCCCAAGCAACAGCAGGTGTAAAGACACCTGACTGGCACCTTCAAGGAACATCAACAGTCAGTAAGGCTAGAGGAGAGTGGAATGAAAGCACTTGAATTCGAAGAGAAGAGAGAAGTTATTAGATACTCAACCCTGCTGATAAGGCATGGAAAGGGCTTTGACTTTTATTTAAAGTCTGATATGTTGCTATCAACATATTGAATCTTTCCATTGTGGGCAGTGCCTGCAGTCCCTAGTTCTGAGAGTTAAACTCACCACAGGCAAAGACTAGACATAACCTTTGGGGAAGGAGGCATTTTTGTGAGTTCCCCAGTCAGAACCTGCAGGTTTGAAAAGGTCTACGAGTTTGTTTGAATTGAAGATTTATTGATTTATTGATTAAAATTAATGCAGAGGTGGGAGGCCAGAAAGGACTTCTTTCGCTTCCTAATATAATTCATGAAAATAATGCTAATGGAGTTAATATTTTTACAAGAGACCGGGCACGCTCAGCGTGGTATAGACGTAGTGAGAGTTAATTTTTTCTTTTTGTTTTGAGTTGGAGTCTCACTCCGTGGCCCAGGCTGGAGTGCAGTGGCACACTCACGGCCACGCCAGCGTCCATCTGCTAGTCTCCGGCGATCCTTCCGCCTCAGCCTTCCAAGCAGCAGGAACTACAACCAAGCGCCACCACGCCCAGCTAATTTTTGATTTATTGTCGAGACGGGGTCTCGCCAAATTGCCGGCTGGTCTCAAACCCCTAGGCTCAGGCAATCCACTCGCCTCGGCCTCCCACAGGGCTGGGATTACAAGCTGAGCCACCGAGCCCAGCCGAGTTAATATTTTCAAAACAAAGAAGTGGAAAGACTGAGTAGTTCAGGTGGGCTAGAATGTGGTTATATCCCCAACTTTTTTATGGCTTTAAGTCCCCTAGATTGTTTTTTCTTTTTCACCCGTTCATGGTCCAACAGATTTGTGAACTTTTGCGAGCAGGACGCGTAGTGTGTCCATTAACTTAAATTCCCTGCGCCTCATCCAGCGCGCATCGGTGAACTCCAACCAACTGTTATAAACGATTCACGAAATCCACCCGAAAATTAATGACACCTTCTGATTTGTGCGGGTTTCCACAACCTTGATTTTCTACCAGCCTCCTCACTCGGGCCCCACGGTCTGGAGTTCCAGGCGCGACACAGAGAAACACCCATCTGTTTAAAGCTACACTGCACAAAAGATATGATTTTCTCTTTTCACCCGTCCATTCCTTTGGGAGTCTAACTTTTTCCCCAGGGTTTTCCACTTCTCTCCTTGGGCCACTTCCTTACACTTTCCCTTTTGCAGTGAAGCTGCTGCGTTCTTCCTCCGGACCTCAGGCACTAGCGGAAGGAATTTGAATTCAAGAAACTCCTTGTTGTCTTGCAATTTCTGATCTGCATCTTTCTAGTGCCTGCCAAGTGACCCAAAAAAGGAATCAGCACCCCCAAAAGAGCCTTGGGATTTATCTACAGTCTCTGCTAGTTAGGGTACTTTTGTCTGGGAGATACTGTGAGGCAGAGGCAGGTCCAGGTGGTAATGACAGGTGGCACTGGAGTGTGTGCTCAATGAAGCTAGGAGGGGTCAAATGCCCTTCTATTCTAGGCCAGTCATATTTTTTTCCCGGCTCCATACTATATATAGACAAAATTCATTGTTGATTGATCTGTTTTATGTGATATATTTGACTTTTGGGAGGCCTCACATCAACTGATAGGCATCACTGTCCTTTTTCTTCTAAAATGTTCAGCTAGAAGTGAGCTACATTTTGTTGATAACTGAAAATTTTTTCAGGGCAGGGCAGACCCCTAAAAATGTGCTCAGCAATAAGATTTTCCCCCACAAGTCCAAAATGATTTGGGATATCATGAAAAGCCTTTTTACACCAACATATGTAGTTCATATAGAAAGTTTCCTTTGTCCTGTTAAGGCACATAATTAAATTAATATATTTCCCAATGTTACGGAGAGTTTAGATACCCTCCCCCCACACACACTGATTATATATAGCACAAATTCAAATGTTTAAATTCTGATTCCTAAAGTCAATAGATGAAGATGGTCTTCATATGCCTTGGTCACTTCTTTACCATGTACCCATGGTGAACTTATTTAAACACTCAATATCTTTTTCTGGGGAGTATGGGTACCACAAAATAGGGAATGGTATAGGTGGTAGATAGCTACTCCTTTTACTTTTCAGGGACTGGGTTTCAGTGGTCTAATGCAACATTATCAAACTAGGTTAATTTTACTATGGGGAACACAGGAAGGTATAGTTTTTAAAAGTTCAAGATCTCAGGTTTCCTCAAAGTGATCAGTTTCCTAATCATCAACTACCATACAGATTTTATCTAACACTGATCTGTTCAAGAACACTCCTGGTTTCAAGGCGGGCATTTCTCAATGGTCCTTTCCCACATCCCCTACCCCTTCACTCTTTCTCAATCTAAGATTCAGGGACTCAAAGTGTAACAAGCTCAGGGCTCTAACACAGGGACAATTAGAATGACTGGGGAAGAGTTTTAAGGCAATTGCATTATTTTAATAGCTATGTAACAATATTTTAGCAAGTCAGGAAGTTTCCAATTATTTGCTTTAAACAAATTAAGAGAGAATTTGCTCAAGTTATCAAGTAGGATATAATGCAAGATAGTAACTATTTATTGTGCAGTACTATGTGATTTTTGGCAAATAACTCAGAAAATGTTAAATAATTGTGAGACATCTGCATAATAAAACCTGATCTAGTTTTCATTTATTTGTATACTAAGATACATTTTTTTTCAGCAGTTAAAAAATTAGGAACAAAATTAATGCTGAAAGTTGACTTGTCATGGCAATGTGTACATTTATCAATGATTAGAGGACTAATTATAAAAGTCCCATTGTGTCTTTTGGATAAATATTCAATTATTTTTACCTTTAAATGTAATAATTAGTTTGCAAATTCATAATATTTTTTGTTTTGCTTGATTGTATACAAGTAATAATTTTAATAACAATTCAATGCAGAGGAAATCATAAAAACTAGAACCTATGCCACCCCCAAGTTAATTGTAATGTGCATATATTATTTTGTGGCAGGAAATTAGGCTATAGAAAGTTTTAAGTAATTTTAAGCTCAAAATTATTTTATGTTATACATTTCTATAGGTAAGTGAAATTCAAGAAGAAAAAAATGACAATATCAAAGGCTGTAAAAGAAGTGCTTGTTCATTCATTTATTTTTCATAAATGAAAGTTGTATTAAATTCTCGGTGGCTCAGCCTGTAATCCCGCACCTTTGGGACGCTGAGGGGAGTGGATTGCCTGAGCCCGCGGGTTCGAGACCCGCCTGGGCAGCAAGACCTCATCTCTACAATAAATCAAAAAATCAGCCGGGTGTGGTAGCGCATGCCTGTAATTCTGACTACTCGGAAGGCTGAGGCGGAAGGATCGCCGGAGCCCAGCAGGTCGAGGCTGCGGTGGCCGGGAGCGACCACTGCACTCCAGTCTGGGCGACAGAGTGAGACTCCAACTCAAAAAAAAAAAAAAATTATTTATAATTTATAATCTTCAATATATTCAAGAATGATGAAACTTTCATTTTCTAAAATTTCAATAATTACAATATAAAAAGCATAGGCTTAATCTTAGAATACAAATTAATTTGTCAAAACTGTGCATGGGGAGGTACATAGTTTTAAGAAATCGGGGAGGGTAGTGGGTAACAATATGTGCAGTGGCACAAGCACAGCTCGCCACAGCCTTGACATCTATGCTCTAGTGATTCTCCCGCCTCAGCCTCCCGAATAGCTGGGATTACAGGCGAGCGTCCCTACTCCGGCTAATTTTTTAATGTTTTTGTAGCGATGAGGGCTTGCTATGTTGCCTAGGCTAGTCTTGAACTCCTGGGCTCAGAGTGCTGGGGTTGCAGGCCGGAGCCACCGCGCTGGGCCTGGTAAATATTTCATTGTCTAAGGACCCAGCTTGACTAAGAGCAAAACGCCTGAGCCCTGTTAATTATTCAGCGTGCTTGTATCTTGTTTCTCTTGGAAACAGCCTCCAAACCCGGAGTAAAGAGGCCCCACGCAGACCACGTATTCCAATACCGCTCATCTGCCTGCTAGGGGTGTCCTGCAGCAGGATGCAAATCGGAGAAGTTTGAAAGCGGCTGGAAGATCTAGAGCGCTGGCGGCTGCCATTTTCGCATCACAAATGATCAGGATTCTTTTTTCCACTCGGAATGGCTTTGGCCTGTGTGGTCACCAAAGTGGAGCTGAGTTGGACTCTGGGTTCCTGGGAAACGGTCCAGGAGGAAGAGCTGCCTGACCAAGATCATTGCGAGGACTCTAGAGAACAGACTTGTTTATTTCAGCACACGCAAGCCTGAACCCACGGACCCCGATTGCATCGCGATCCTGTGTTCCGCGTCTGAAAAATCCGGGCGCTGAGCCTGCAGAACTTGAGAACCCTTAGGCTGTTCCAGGCGCTGCAAGGGAGTGCCAGGAACCAGAGACGCGCTCGGAAGTGGAGAGGCAGGAGCTCGGCTGAGAAGAAGTCCTTGGTCTTCCGATAGCCAACGCCGCGGGAACTGGGAGACCAGCGGAACGCTTTTTTGGAGAGCGGAGATTTCGTTCTGAGTTTTGCCTCTCAACGGTTTGAAGGCTTTCTTCATCATCCTCCCACTCCACCACCGATGAGGAGGTGAATTTATTTGTTAAAAATAGGTTTTTGGAAAGAAGAAAAAATGGAGACTCCTGAATGTCATTTGCCTGACACCTGGAGGATCTTTGCATTCCACTTCGAAAATTTGAAGACCGGATAATTAGCAGTAACTTCTTTCATTCATCCAATTACATCACTGAGCTTCCTACCGTGCTGCGCGGGCACCCGAGGTACCAGAGAAATGAAGAACAAGTCAGAGTGGTCTTAGCCCTCAAGGAAAGGGAAGAGGAGGAAGGAGGAAAGAAGAATGCAAGCAACAACTGTAATAACTCCAAGTGGAGCAACAGACACACACGGTCGGGCGTTTCGAGAGGGCATATGAAGGGGCATCTCTCAAGTTCTCATGAACCGGAAAGGCCTATCTGCCAGAGATTCCCTTCCCTCCTGCGTGGAGAGGATTCCTCACGCCGCGAGCGGGGACCAGATCCACGCCGGGTGGTGGGTCAATTTCACAATCAAACCATTCAGAAGCAAAACTCAGAACGGCCAGCTTCGGCTTCCAGATTCTTTTCCGGGTCTCTGGATCCTTCCTAGGGTCCGGAGGGAGTCTTTCTGGTGAATGTCTCTTTGTAGTATTTTCTCTGGGTGAAGTTCCTTTCTGCCAGAGGTAGTTTTCTCCGTGTCTTCCCCAACCACCCCCCCCACCCGCCCCCCCTTCAAGAGTGCAGGAAGGAAAATGGAAAACAAGAAGAAAAACTTGAAGAAATTATCACTTAGTTGCAGTTAAAGTTATTCAGACGGAAAAGTCTCTTGGGAAAACAGGAAATATTTCCTCCAGTTTTAAACAAAGAATATGAACAAACTTACAGGTGACCCCAGAACGTGGCCGGTTAGCTCAGTTGGTTAGAGCGTGGTGCTAATAACGCCAAGGTCGCGGGTTCGATCCCCGTACGGGCCAGCAGCTTTTTCTGTAATTGATTTCGCTGCAGTTACTCTACACCCCGTTATACATTGTAACTTATTTGACACAAGGGAATTAAATGTTGACATCATCTCTTAAACTCCAGCAGTGATACCTACCGATTTTGTCCCTTCAAGAAAAATGGGGAAAGAAAAATAAAAATAAAAATTTGTGGAGCAAGTGACGTGAAGCTGTAAGACAGAATTTTTTTTTTTTTTTGAGTCGGAGTCTCACTCTGTCGCCCAGAGTGCAGTGGCAGCCTCGACCTGCTGGGCTCTGGCGATCCTTCTGCCTCAGCCTTCCAAGTGGCTGGAATTACAGGCGCGCGCTACCACGCCCGGCTAATGTTTTGATTTATTTTAGAGACGAGGGCTCACCAAGTTGCCCAGGCGGGTCTCGAACCCAGGGCTCAGTCAATCCACTCACCTCAGCCTCCCAAGGCGCGGGATTACAGACTCAGACAGAAATTTCAGCGAGTAGGAGGTAAACGTTTGACGGCCGCTGTCCATCTGAACTCTACTTTTCTTTTTTTTCTTTTTTCTCTTTCTCAGGATCCAGTCTACTGAGTCGCCGTGTGACTGTCACGTGATTCCTTTACCTGATGATCTTCTCGCCCTTGCATTACCTTTCAACAATTGTTGAATTGTTATTTGTTTTATTGCTAAGATCATCACATTATACATAACATATTTTTTGTTCTTTTTTTTTTTTCCTTCTAAACTATCAGTCGGCTTCCATCAAAGCTTTTGTCCATGAGGACAGAATTTCTTCTTTTTTCCTCTGGTGCTCCAGAGGAGAACAATTCTATTCAGTAAATATTTGTGTAGTGGCCATATGAAGACTCGCCATCAGAGTGTGTTTTTTTCAAATGTTGGGATTTTGTTTGCCAAACCTGACTGTTACATATAAAGGAAAAAAATCCTGTTAAGGTGTCCATTTACAGCAAAACAATGTAGTTGTAAAGGTCATGTCATTTTATAGAATACACAGAATGGCAGATATGAAAAATAAATGACAAATATAATCTTAGCAGAAAACAAAACAGACATTTCAGATTTGACAAAGGGACATTTTCAAAGTATAATGAAACCACCGCTCAATTCTTTTTAAAAAATCAAAGCTTATTTAAGAGAGAGAGCTATGTTTGTAGAGCACAGCCCTTTTGAACAAAATGAATGGCTGATCTTTTTCTAGTTAGGTTGACACAATCTATGGGAGATACTGCCATTGTTTGGTTGGCACTCAGAAGTGTGTTTATTGGAGTGAGTGCATCCCGGATTGCCTGACATTCAAAAGTAATGGGTTGGTTTGCCAAAGTGCACTCACAGACGTGATTATCATTGACAGATTATATTTATTTAAAACTGGTTCTTGTGGCTACTTGTTACGTTTACAAAACAATATCTTTTCCTAAGATTGTGGTTACTTTATAAGCTCAACATTATAATTTCTATTTTTTTAATCCAGTGGAATGTTCTCAAAATTTTAATTTGGCCTAGAAGTAATATCACATTTAAAAGTTTGTTTTTAGTAAGTAAGGAATGTGTCATAAAAATATTGATTTTATATCTGAGTCTCTCAATACATTTTAGACACCTTTGTTAACTTTCAGTTCAGTGATGGTGAAGCAGGTGTAGTTAGCACAGCATATAGCCCAGCTATAGAGAGGCGAGCTTCCATAGGCAGGCACAAGATAGATAACAAGGAATAGGATGGTCAAACGTCCAGGCACCTCTCTTATAGGAACACAACCTCCTTGAGCAACTCCCTATGGACCATGCATATCAGAGCTGCCCAGTCAGTGGAATGTGGGACTACTGGTACAGTAAGCCACAGAAGCAGTAGGGAATTACCAGAAGGACTGAGGCATTGTGTCCTAAGAAAAAAATCTAGTTAAGCAGATTTTCATTATCTCAAGTACTCTTTGTGATGCAAGTAAGCTTAGGAGTTAAACTTGCTACTACATTCTGGCAGTTTTATTGAATTAAAAGCCCCAGTTCTCCTCCTTTCCCTTTTATTCATGCTGTTTTTCATGTGACCTTGTGGTGTCCTTCCACTCTTTCTCTTAATTGAGCACTATGACTTTGGTCAATGAAATATCAGCAGATATGACAGGTTCTTGAATAAGCCTTTTGCTCTTTCTTCTTGCTTTTGTTTTGCTTGTTTTGTTTTTAAATATATTTTCATTTTTACAGTAGTTTACACTAAAATTGGGTGAAAATACAGAGAGTTATCACATGTGCCCTGCCAAGCTCACCTCTCCAACCTCCCTGATTATCAACAAGCCACACCAGAGGGGTACATGTGAGCAACTGATGAACCTACATAGACACATCATTATCATCCCAAATTCATAGTTTACATTAGGGTTCACTCTGGATGTCGTACATTCTGTGGGTGTGTATACAATGGTGGATATACAGTGAGTGTATCCACCATTACAGTATCATACACAATAGTTTCACTGCCCTAAAAAAATATTCTGTGTTCTACCTATTTATCCTTCCTTCCACCTGACCTCTGGCAACCACTAATCTTTTTACTGTCTCTAAAGTTTTGTGTCTTTTCCAGAGTGTCATATAGGTAGAATCATACACTATGCTTTCATATCATCTTCTTTCACTTAGTAATATTCGCTTACGGCTTCTTTATGTCTTTTAATGAATAGATAGCTCATTACTTTTTAAGCGCTGAAAAATATTACATTGTCTCAATGTACCACAGTTTATTTATGCATTCACAAGGTGAAGGACACCTTGACTGCTTTCACATTTTGGCAACTCTGAATAAAGCTGCTATAAACATCTGTGTGCAAGTTTTTGTGTGGACATGCTTTCAACTCCTATAGGTAAATACGAAAGAATGCAACTGTTGGATTACATGGTAAGAGTGTGTTTTAAAGAAACTACCAGACTGTCTTCCAAAGCGGCTGTACCATTTTGCTTTCCCACTGCAAATGAATGAGAGTTCCTGTTGTTCCGTGTCTTCATCAGCAATTGGTGTTGTCATTGTTTTGGATTTGTGCCATTCTGATAGGTATGTGGTGATGCCTATCAGAACAATGTGGTCATTATTGTTTTAAGTTGCAATTCTCTAATGACGTGATGTTGAGCACTTTTCCTGTGTTTATGTGACATCTGTATACATTCTTTGGTGAGGTATCTGTTCAGATCCTTGCCCAATTTTAAGTCAGGTCGTTCATTTTCTTATTGTTAAATTTTAAAAATTATTTGTATCTTTTGAATAACAGTTCTTTATTAGATATGATTATGCAATGTTTTCCAGTCTTGAACTTTTCTTCTCATTCTCTTAATAGTGTTTTTCACAGAGCAGAAGTTTTTAATTTTTGTGCAGTTCAGTTTATCAATAATTTCTTTCATGAATCATATCTTTGGCATTGCATTTAAAAAGTCACCACCAGACCCAAGATTGTCTAGAGTTTTTCTATTTTTTAGTTTTTATACTTTTGTGTTTTACATTTAAGTATGTGATATATCTTGAGTTAATTTTGCGAAGGATATAAGGTCTGTGTCTAAATTTTTTTTTTTTTGCATGTGGATATTAAGCTGCTTCAGCACCATTTGTTGAAAAGCTATCTTTTATCTATTGTATTGCCTGTCCTTCTTTGTCAAGATCAATTGACTAGATTTGTGTCAGTCTATTTCTGAGCTCTATATTTTGTTCTATTGATCTGTTGGACGTATCCTTTCACCAATATTACACTGCCTTGGTTACGGAAGCCATATTTGAAGTTGGATAGTGTCAATTGTCTTTGTTCTTCTCATTTTTACATTGTGTCAGATATTCTGGGTCTTTTGCCTCTTCATACACTTTTAGAGTCAGTGTTAATATCTGCAAAATAACTTGCTAGGATTTTTATTGGGATTGCATTAAATCTATAGAGCAATTTGGGAATAACTGACATCTTGACAATATTGAGTGTCCCCATTCATGAATATGGAATATCCTTTTATTTAGTCCTTTAATTTCTTTTATTAGAATCTTATAGGTTTTTTAAAAATATTATCCTGTACGTACTTTTTTAGATTTGTACCTAAGTGTTTCATTTTAGGGGGTGCTAATGTAAATGGTATTTTGTTTTTAATTTCAAATTCCACTTGTTTATTGCTGGTAAATAAGAAGGCAATGGACTTTTGTATGCTAACTTTGTATTGTGTAACTTTGCTGCAATTGCTGATTAGTTTTGTTTTTTTTTCCCCTACTTGCTTTTGTTCCAGGTTATTGCCAGGAAAACTTGCCTGGGTTTAGCATGCTAGAGAATAAGAGATGTGTGGAGATTGAATGATTATTGTTCATTAGATACATATGTGAGTCAGCCCCAAAGAGGAACAGTCTGGTCAGTCACAACCTATTAAGTAACCACAGACTAGTGAGCTAAATAAATCCTAATTGTTTTAACCTTTGGAATTGAGGTGATCTGTTAAGTTGTGTATTTGTGTGAACAGATAACTGACATGTACTTTCAAATATCATTCATTCTACTCCACTGAAGTTAGCCTCTTTGCTATTCCTCTAATACAAAAAGTATACTCCATATCAAAATCTTTGTGGGCACTATTTCCTATATCTGGAATGACTTTACATACATGCCCCCGGGGCTAATTAATTTTCTTCCTTCATATTTTTGCTATAACTAATATTCACTTCATTTACAAACTGAAAACAAAAATACAACTCTATTGTTCAAACTTGACTAATTTTCTCCTTAGCATTTTTTTTATATCTTCTAGTATTTTATATATACTTTAAAAAGAAATGTTATGTAACCCTGCCACTAGAAAGGAAAGAGATTTCTACCAATTTGTTCATTGGTATTATCCCAGTGCTTAGTGCAGTATCTGACACATAGTATACATTCAATAGATATTTATTGAATTAATGAGTGTCTAAAAAGAAGAGAAAATATACTTGAAGAGAGGTTGGGGGAGTGGAACAAATATTACCTTGGGCCAGACTCTCCAGATTTGTTGGATCATTAGAACTAGAAAGGCACATTTCCTTTTTTGAAAGGTCCCTCCATCTCCTTTTCTTCCTTCTAATATCTGGAAGCTAGGTGGAGTGGAGTTACCCGAATTGGGTTTAGAAATAAGGTTATCTATACTCCAGCAAGAAGTACCTCTTAATTTCATAGACTCTATTTCCATAGATTATCTAGATTATCTTAACCCCACTCAAGGGTAGTAGTTCATTGACCTATATTCTAACCACTTGGAATTTATATGAATCAGTAAATCTTTTCTTTTTTCTTTTTTGAGTTGGAATCTGGTTCTGTCGCCCAGACTGGAGTGCAGTGGCCGCTCCCGGCCACCGCAACCTCAACCTGCTGGGCTCCGGCGATCCTTCCGCCTCAGTCTTCCAAGTAGCTGGAACTACAGGCACACGCTACTACGCCCGGCTAATTTTTTTGATTTTTTATTGTAGAGATGAGGTCTCATCACGTTGCCCGTGCGGGTCTCGAACCCACAGGCTCAGGCAGTCCACTCACCTCAGCCTCCCAAGGCGCGGGATTACAGGCTGAGCCACCAAGTCCGGCTTCAGTAAATCTTTAAGTGTTTTTCTCTTTGAGTCTATTATGTGTCTGTCTACTATCTAACTATCTCTACTTTTTCCAGTTTCAATTTTCCCCCTAAAAATTCATGTGGACTATCTATCTAAATACTCAAATCCCTTTTGAGACCGTGTTTCTTTCTTTTTTTTTAAATTGAAGACTAGCTCATGGTCTCTTTACCGGTCACTTGGTGGCCTATTGACTAACTGCCTTTGTGAGCTGTGGCCCAATTTCATATGGCTAAAGATTGAGAGTTAGCATCGCATGTTCGAAAATATAGCTACTTTCAAAGAGTATAGATCACTTTTGCGAGAGCAAGGCTAAAGATGGAGCAGGTATCTATTAAATGACACTAATGACATGGCAAGTTATTGGACTGCCAATTCTGTTACTCTACAGTGGACATCTCATGATTCTTTCTACCATTTTACATTTTAGCATAACTATTCTAGATTTAGTCTTCATGCATCTTTATCTTGAAAAGGAAAAATAACAGAGAAGAGAAACAGGAAATCAACATTTATTAGTGACATGTTGCTATCAGAGAGTTTTAGAAAATTCTTCATTCTCTTCAAGGGAGAGTAATTTTCTCATACTCCTATCAGTGAATTACTAATGATTAAAGAGAGTTTTATCTGCATTGAGTTAAGCGATTCTTTCCTGACCATTGGATCATTTCTATGAACATTCAAATATACCATTTGACCCCATCTTTAAAAAGTTTCTCTTGACTCAACATTTTCCTCAAGTTAGTGCCCCATTTCTCAGATGACTTTATTTTAAAAATCTACACGGAGTTATTCAAATTTACTCTCTGCAGTTTCCTCCCTTTCTTTTTTTTTAACCCACTACCTTCAAGGTTTTTTTTTTTTTTTTTTTTTGGCACCATCACTTCATGGAAACTTATGATTAATAACACTGATGACTTCTACATGTCTAAAATAAATGATCACTTCCAAGTCCTTATTTTTCTTGTATTGCAAGGGCACAAGAAGCACACGATTCTACTTAAAACATTTTTTTATCTGACTTCCAAGACACTGCTCTCTTGATTGTCTTTCTACCTCACTGGCTCCTCGTTATCAATAGCCTTTGTTTTCTCTCTTCTCCCCAGTCAGCTTTGCGATGAAATGTCTCAGGACTCTGTCCTTGGGCCTGTTTCCTATACACATTCATTCATTTATTTTGGGGGTTTAAATAATGTCTGTATGACTACTATTCACAAATTTGAATCTGCAGTTTAGACCACTTCATTAATCTCTAGATTTGTATATTCAACTGGTTTCTCAGCATTACATTTGGATGTTTTATACTATACTAGTTAGTATGTCTAAAACTGAACTCCCATTTTTTCCCTTAATAATTCTACTACATCTAGTTTTCCCCATTTCAGTTAATGGTTACTCTGTCCTTTTATTATTTTTTATGCAAAAAAAGGAACTTAAGTGTTGTCACTGATTCTATTCTTTTACTCCTCACAATCATTTTCTCTGAAATTCCCCTTGGCTCTATCTTTAAAATATATCCAGAGTCTGGCTACTTCTCACCACCTTGGTTCCCACCAGCCTGTCCAAACCACAATCATCTCTGACAAAGGGGACTTAACAGATCTCCTTGATTCAATTTTTTTTCTCCCTACTAAGTATTTTCCACCGAGCTGGCAGAAAGACCTTTAAAAAGATACGTCACTTCACTGTTTAAAGTCCAACTTTCCATCTTATCAGAGTAAAGCCCAAATTCCTTTAACAATGGCTTAATAAGTCTTGATCTGTCACCTCCATTCTGTTGCTTTTTTTGCTATTTTCCACTGCTTACTCTGCTGCAGTTGAAGTTGATTTTTTTTATCCTCCTTTCAAAAACCAGTCACATTTCTGCTTCAAGGCTGTTCAATTCTTCTTGCCTTGAAGAGTACTGCATCTCTTCCCGTGCACAGCCAACTACAACCAGGCGCGGTGTTTTCTAAATTTAATGGAAGGGATAAGACGCACACAAAGAGTAGAGGGCCAGGTGAGAAAGCAAGTCCCAACTCTGCTCCTGTTACATTATTCTTTGAATTGAAAGTCTTGGACTGAAAGAGAGCGCAAAAGTTTGAGATTCAGGGGAATCTACAAAAACTCATCCCTTGTTCCCGCCCGGTTTCGAACCGAGGACCTTTCGCGTGTTAGGCGAACGTGATAACCACTACACTACGGGAACTCGCTTTCCAGGCTTCTTCTGCATTTATGAATTAGCTAAAAAGAACCTTTTTTGGTATGTTCTTACCTCTCTGCTGTGATCTTCATTTCTCCATGACTGAAAATTAAGCAGGACATGAGTGTCCTTGAGTGTTTTCTCCTACATACAGGTAGCCGGCCGGACTTTGGCAATGATTATTCATTAAAATGCCTACTTACTCCTAAATGAGACACTTTCTCGAGGCTTGAAGCAAAAGAAAGAGGCAGTGTTCATGCAAAGGTGTTTAACAGGAAGTAAATAGCCTGTATATATTTGGAGAAGTTTAAAATCAAGACAGAAAAACTTTTTTCATTAGGACCTATTACCAGTGAGCAAATATGTATATATTGTATATGCTTATTGGCAATAAAAATATCTATGTATATGTACACATACATATATATATACTTCATACACTAAGTATTTTTGTTGTTTCATGTGTATATATTGTCAGCTTCCTCACCCATATAATTCTTACACCAAGTGAAAAATATCTAAGAGAACAAATGTGATGAATTCTAAGAGAATTGATACAAAATTCTGCCAAGTTTGACAAAGATTTTCATCAAAGAACAGCATATTTAATCAGCAACTGCTATTTGCTAGGAACTAAAATACAAGCTTCCTGAGGAAAAGGGTATTTTGTTTGTTGTGTCCATTGCTTTATTCTCTTACTTATAGCTTGTAATAGGAATTCAAGTAATATTCTTTGAATGAATGAATGAATGAATGAATAAAAACCAGGTAAAAATTAAAAATTCAGTTTGGGACATTTAAACTTACCTTCCCCAGTGTATTCTACCTGAAGGGTTCTTCAATCTTGTGCCAAATGAGATGCATATGAATATATGATTACTTAGCACTTAAAATATCCTCCTTACCTGAACTTGTGATGAGAATGTTTTCAGGTCTGTTTATGTAGCCCATTTGTTGTTTGTCTTCTGCTATTTCTAAGATTTGTTTCTGTCCTCCACAGCAGCAGCATTCTGTCTTAGTGTAGTGGTTATCACTATGTGTTATATGTAGAAGGTCCTGGTGTTGCTCTGCAGGAGATCTTAAATAAACCAAGCACTGATTCCTTTGTCCTACGTCTCTAAAAACAAACACAAAGCACATAAAACTTTCTTTTTAAGGATTACATGTATAGGTGCATATACATATACTCGGTCACATCTCATAGTTGTATAATATCCAAGATTATACACATACTACACTTTCTCTATCTACTGTTCAGTGATGGCATCAAGACTGAATCTGATTCTGAAAGACCAAAAACAATGCAGCAATTAACATCCACAAATGATATACTTGTAACATGGGAAAGGGGCATATACACCTAGAAGCAATATCTGGATCCTTGGCTCTTATGTAAAAAGTATTAGACCACTTTCCAGAATGGCTGCATCAGTATAGACTTCTACCAGCAGGATATGAGGGTTGTTATATCCCCATTTCTGCAATAATTGACACATCCAGCTTGGAAATTCTTCCAATCTAGTGCAGGTTGAGTAATACCTCATTTATTTCGCATATCATACATAACCAATAATTTTAGTCTTAATTCACAGGTGATTCTACTATATGAGTGCATGTTAAAAAGCACAACAATAAAATAATACAAAAACTCTTGTGTGTGTCAATGTATAAGAAACTCCTTTATCTGATATGTCCTTTCCTGCACAACCTTCAACCTTCCCAATTCAGCTGTGATCCCAGCAGTGACAGGCCTGGATTACCTTTAACATGCAAAAGCAAAACTCTTTCAGATCATCTCTTTGTTCTCTGGCACAGAATATCTGAATGAACCAATGAATTGAATGATGAGTTCCCCTGGCTTTCTCAGACACTGGGGGAGATATGTCTGTGAACCTAGCAAGCTCCTCCCAACAAGAACTGGACTCTTTCTACATCAATGGTTTTCAGTCTGGAGAAGAGTTATCCTTGGACCTTCTACAGTTGTGTGGTATAGCTGACACAACCCTCTCATATTACTGTTTTTTCTCCAGTAAGCAAAATGACAGAAAAGTGTTTATTTATTTACTTATTTGTGTTGCATAGTTTTTATAAATCAATTTTATTCCAAACTCTACTTCAGGATTTAACTTCATCTCTGGTTCCAGAATTCTTCACAATATCCTTCAAACACCCCTCTGGGACCCAAGGTGTTTTTTTGTTTTGTTTTTAATTTGGAGTCTCACTCTGTTGCTCAGGCTGGAGTGCAGTGGCATGATCATGTCTCAACCTCCTGGGCTCAGGCAATCCTCTGACCTCAGCCTCCTGAGTAGTTGAGACTACAGGCACGGATCACCACGCCAGGCTAATTTTTTTCTCCTCCTCAGCCTCCCAAAGTACTGGAATTACAGGTGTGAACCACTGCTCCTCATCTTTAATGAGTTCCTAACACACCACTCCATCCTTAAAGTGTCTGTAAATGTCCTGCTGACTTGATAGATTATGTGCAGTTGGCTCAATGCCCAGTAGGTACTCAGGAAAGAAGTTTCACTTGAGGGCAGTTAGAACTCTTGGCTAAAATACTCCCTTATTAAAACCAGCGTCACGATTCAACTATATGTGTGCATCAGCATTTTGTCTCGATACAACTACCCTTGCTTTGATATAATTACCCTTCGATTCTAGATATGAAGCCCTTACCTAGACAACCAGATTCAGCGGGTTTGAAATGGGGGCTAGGATTCAGCAGACAAAACATTGCTCTCAGATGAGGAATAAAAAGTGTAGACTGCATCTTTGGTGGAGATGAGAAATGGTTCATGCAACTGCATTCCCTCCACTCCTATTATTTCGCTTTCTTTTCCTCCTAGGTTATTCTTTCCAGATCCACTAAAAGAAGTGTCTTCCCTTGAGAGTAGATGATGACAAAGTGAGCCGGGTCAGGAAAAATGAGTGAGTATTCCTGTAGCATCCTGTAACATCTTCATTTTAATGCAAGTCCACAAATTCAGGCATGGTTCCTCTTTTCCTAACAACCAGTATAATGCATGGCACAAATTAATGATTAAATAATGCTTTTTGAAATAAGCTTTTTGTTGTTTATTTCCCGGACACTCTTGTAAGACGGGTACCAAATTTCACAGGTATAAAATTATTATTTTCCAGATTAGAAATTCTAACCTAGTAAAACTTGGCACAAGCAGGCTTTCCCTGTCACCGGGATGGCCGAGTGGTTAAGGCGTTGGACTTAAGATCCAATGGACGTGTGTCCGCGTGGGTTCGAGCCCCACTCCCGGTAGTTCCGTGGGTGCTGTAGGTTTTACCTTGAGGATTAAGATTACTTCTATTCTCGAACACAAACATAACGGAGAGCATTACGAAATGTTCGCTCTTGTACTTTGTTTATCCTCAACTTTTTTTTTATCCACTACTTTTTTTATCCTCAAGTGTGAAGAGAGTACTTCGATGAGCAAGCAATATTAAGTAGGTATTTTAGTACCTCTCTATCACTATACTGTTAATCTATAGGAATTGGGAAGGAGAGCGTAAATTGACGTTCTGCCTAAAGAGACTTGAATTCAGCAGACAATTCAGTTACAAGACAAAGGAAATTGTGAAATTATTTGCTCATATGTTCTCTCTGGCACTGAGACAGGAAAAGAAAGTGAATCCCATCTACATTGTGTCTTCATATTTCCAGATAGTAAGACTCAATTCCAACTCTTCACTAAGGTTAAGGTTCCCGAAGTTCCTTACATAAAACAGACTCAAGTGGGAAGAATCATTCCAAATGCCAGCAAGATTGCAAAAGGTCAATCGTCTATCAGAGTAGAAGTGTTCAGTCAATATATTTTAGGAAACACTAATAAACAAGTAATGTACTTTCCAATTTCCATCAATGGCCAAGGGACAGTTTGCCAACGTAAACCAATCCTGAAGAAAAGGGAATGAAAGAATTCTTGGGGAATGAAAGAATCCTCCTTGGTATGTTCACAGTTTTATAAAAGAAAGATATTTAATAAGATGGTCTTTATATATTTAATGGAAAACTGTCCTTGGACCTGATGATGACAATTGTTCGACCCCTGCCTTTTTTCGGATTTGCTCCTGTCTTTCTCCACAGTGATATTGGACCTTAATGTCATAGTTATCATTTTTGCATTACAAGTTTGATGAGAAACTACTAAGTTGTTTTCCATGCCGTCATACTATTTTACATTCTCACCAGCAATGTATTAGCATTTAAGTTCCTCTTCATTCTCACCAATACTTGGTGTTTTCAATTTTTTAAAAGTGTTTAGCCATTCTAGGGAAAAAATATATGTATCTTACTGTAGTTGTAATACGTATTTTCCTAAAGATCAAATAATATTTTCATGTGTTTCTTTGTTAGCTGTATATAGTCTTTGGTAAAGTGTGTGCTCAAATATTTGTTCATTTATAATTGGTTTTCCTATTATTGAGCTCTGGGGGTTTCTATTTCTTTTCTGGACATACTGTGATAATCAGATATGTATTTTACACATTGTTTTCTCATTGTACAACTTAGTTTTTCGTTTTCTCAACAATGACTTTTGCAGAAAAGTTTTCAATTGGATAAGACCTAAGTTGTCAAGTTTTAAGGGGTAGGGTAATGCTAACCTAATGTCACAATTTTTTTTTTCATTTATATATTCTATAAGTTGCTCTGTTTTAGGTTTTGCATTTAGATTAGTAATCTATTTTTTGAGTTAATACTAGTAAGAGATGCAAATTAAGGTTCTTTTTAAATTAATTATTTTTTGCATATGGATGTCTGATTGTTCCAGTGTCATTTGTTGAAAAGACCATCCTTTCTCCAATAAATTGTCTTTGCAACTTTGTCAAAAATTAATTGACCACATATGTGACAATCTACTGGACTCTGGACTCTTCTTCTGTTATATTAATGTTTGTGTCTATGCTCTTCTCAATATAATACCATCTTGTTTTATTGTAGCTTTATGTTCAGTCTTGAAATCACTTAGTGTAAGTCAGTCAACTTTTTTTCTGAAAAGTTATTGGCCATTTTGTTTTGTTTTTCCATATACATTTTAGAAAAACTCGTTATTTATACAAACAAAATTTTCTTTGCCATTGAGATCTGCCGCTGTGTTCCTAACAAGCAACTATTCTGAACGCTAAGTCCCAGGCTTCACGTGGACGGTAAAGAGGCGGTGGATCGGGAGCTCAAGAAAGCCTCGCACCCCCCCTTAGGGATTACGCCAACACAGAGCTCCCGCCAACACAGAGCTCCCGACTTCTCAGACTGCGTGTCAAATAAACCGAAAGTTACGGTGGGATTTGTGAGAATGACGTTTTCTGACTCAGGTAAGAAAATATCGAAAACCGCTGTGAGCAGGATTTGAACCTGCGCGGGAAGATCCCATTGGATTTCGAGTCCAACGCCTTAACCACTCGGCCATCACAGCCTACTCTACGAGTACAATTATGCCTTAAAAATACACAAGGCTTTTCTATCAGAGTTAGCCACTTTTGCTTATTTGGCATTTTCCTTTCAGCAGTACACAAAAAGATATCACTCCCCAGCCTCCCTCAACAGATCTCTCCACTCAGCTCCTTCCCAGCCTGACCCCACTTGACTCCATTCAGGTCACAGGCTGTTAAATCTCACCTCTTGGAAAGAAAGCAGTATTCCAGCATCCCTAAATCCTTGTTTTTATTTTTATTATTGTTACTTTTTACAGTCTTCATGCATTGCCTCGTTTGGCTTCATCATTCTGGCGGAATGAAGGAGGTGTGTTAAGTGTGCCCAGATGCTATTCAGTTGTGCTCTCCACAGATAATACACTACGCATGGCCGCTATGGAGACTGATAAGATCTACCATTGTTTCAAATGCACATGCTCTTTGAGGCAACATTTTCACAAACGTGCAAGATATGCTTGCACACATGAGAGATTATATTGTACTGAAGCTTATTCTCTGCAATATTATTTGTAATTGCAAGACTGGGAAAAATCTAAGTACTTCAAGTATTATTAAATATTATTCATTAATTTACTAAATCATTCAGAATTTTTTAGTTAGATAAATTATCACACAATGACACAGTGAAGTATTATACATATTTTTAAAAAATGAGCCATTGCCTTGCTAAGCTATGGTGTGGTCATATGGTTTGTAACCTATGGCCAGGTTATGTTTTCTTAAATTTTGGCCCCTTCCCTTACCTTGGGGAGGTGAATCACCTCTCTCTCTAATTTACTTTCTAAATACACTATATTCTTTAATCTAAAAAAAAAAAAGGAAAAGAAAATTAAACAAATCATTATGTATGTGTGTATATATATATTTATAATATTTTTAAAATATATTTTATTTTAAAGATGTGGTGTACAACTCAGGACTAGGTATTCAAGTGGACATTGTACAGGTAAAGTTTGAGTCTCCCTTTGGTCCCCAGTATGTATATGTATTTTAACATGAAGTTCAGAGCAATGCGTATAGAATATACCATAAGAGACATATTTCATATGATTTTAAACTTAGAAACCAACTACTTCCAGCAGCCATGACTACTTCTAGTCGATTGACTGCAAACGAAAAGAAGAGGGAAGCTGTGGCAGAAAGTGCCCATGGCCTCCAATCATCTCCTGGGTTCAGACTACTCGTTCCTGGTTTTCTCAAAGAGACATTTTTGGTCACCGGGAGACGAGTGTCAGGGACGACAGTTGTACAAATAGGGAAACGGGCATAGACTAGCACGGGAAAGTCTTGACATCAAATTCTCTAGGTGTTTCCCTAGCTTTCCATGGTGGGAATTTGTGCAAGAACAGAGAACCTGCGTGAAAAGCTTAGTTATGGTTGTTTTTGATTTCGCAAATAGAAAAGAGGGAAAGGAATGCACCATAGCGATGATTATTTCCTAAACAGACACATAGTCAACATGTTTAGGAAGGGCAAACCTCTCTTAATTCTGAAAGAGGTAAAGATGTTGTGCGGAAGTTTCCGTAGTGCAGTGGTTGTCACGTTTGTCTCACATGCGGAAGGTCACCGGTTCGGGACCGTGCGTAAGCACGTTCCACCCACCTGTGGGTGTACGTTATCAGGCTTCTTGTGTTTTTTCCAACTTCCTTATATATACTGCGCAGGCGTGTGGTTTCGTCGCCGCACAGTAGCTTGTCTCCTCTCCCTTCCCTCTCTGCCGGGCTCCCTCGGGGTCAGAGTGTCCTTGGAACAGTATCAGACTTAACTGCCTAGCAGGCGCCGCCAAAACTTGGATTTCTGTGAAAGGCAACAGCTCCACCTTGAAATCAAGTGGCGACAACTACCCGGGAGTCAGACAAGTATATCAACTGCCATCCCCAATTTCCCAATTTCTCTCTTGTTAGATAAACGTTTTTAACAAAAATCTACTGACTCCATGCACCGTGGGAGGAGAATGTTGCAGTGGGCCGGAGTGTGCTGGAAGTCAATGCAAAGTCCATGTCCTCAAGAACCGACAAAGACACCAGGCTAGCTAGTTTCTGATGTTCCCTATTCCCTCCCAGCCCAGGACGCAGGTGGCGGTGGGTTTCCATCTGAGCCTCTACGCTTAATAGCACTTGTTAAAACATGGTAAGGAAGACATTTGGAGACTTCAATACCCCTCTCAAATTGGTAGAATCACTGGACGGAAAATCATGAAGGGTATTGAAGAACTCATCACCACCAACCAACAGGATCTAATTGACATTACTAGAACACTCTACTCAACAAAACCAATATACATTCTTTTCAAGTACCCATGGAACATTTGTCAAGTTAGGCCATAAGGGATTAAACAAACTTCAACAAGTTTAAAAGAACTGAAATAATGCAGTAGAAGTTCTCTGACCACAAAGAAATCAAACTAAAAGTCAATAACATAATTATAATAGGAAAATCTCCAAAAAACTGGAGAATAAAATAATATACTTTAAATAATTTATGGGTCAAAAATAAAGTTTTAAGGAAAATATTTTAAAATGAAATTAACTAAATGAAAATGAAACTAAACATAGCAATATTTTGTCACACATCCAAGTAGTACTGACAGAGTAATTTACAGTACTACAAACTGTATCAGGACCTAAAAAAAGTTTCAAATTAATATCTATGCTCTCATCTCAAGAATGCAGGAAAAAAAAAAAAAAAAAGAAGAGCTAAATGAACCCAAAGCAGAAAGAAATATAAAAAGAGAATATTAAAGAAGAAGAGCTAAATGAACCCAAGGGAAAGAAATATTAAAAATAATATCAGAAATTAGTGAAATTAAAACAGAAAAACAATAGAGAATAAAACAGAGAGCTGGTTTGTTGAAAAGATCAACAAAACTAACAAACATCTACCAAAACGGACAAATTAAAAAAGAAAGGACACAAATTACCGATATAAAAAATAAAACACAGGATATCAGTATAGATCCTGCAAACGTCAAAAGGATAATTACGACAATTATAGGACACAACTCTACACACAAAAATTTGACAACTTAGTTGAAATAGACCAATTTCTCAAAAATTACAAGCTATCACAATTTATCCAATATGAAATACATAATTTGAATAACCTTTTGACCACTAAGCAAATTGAATTCATAATTTTAAAACTCTGGAGAAAAGAAATGTAGAAACCTGGATAATTTTACTGGAGAATTTTGCCAAAGATTTAAAGAAAAATTAATAACCATTTTATGGACTCTTTTCTAGAAAATACAAGAGGAATGAATACTTCTAGTTCATTTTATTAACCTAGTGTTATAACCTGATGTCAAAACCAAACAAAGATAGTATAAAAAAAAAAATACAGCTCATATACTTTATTAACATAGACACAATAATCCTTAACACAATATTTGCAAATAGAATATAGTAATATATAAAAAGAATTATATGCTATGACTGTTATGGGCTGAATTATGTTCTCCCAAAATTCATATTCTGAAGTTCTAACCCCAGTTCCTCAGAATGTAACTGTATTTGGAGATGAGGCGTTTAAAGAGGTAATTAAGGTAAAATTAGGGCATGTGGGTGAGCCCTAATACAATATGATGGTGCCCTTATAAGAAGAGATGAGCACACCGGCAACACACTGATTGAGGGTAGCCATGAGAGGGCGCAGGAAGGCAACCTTCTGTAAGTCAAGGAGCGCAGCCTTAAAAGAAACTGAGCCTGCCAACACTTTGATCTTGGACTTCTAGCATCAATTATAAGAAAATAAATTTCCATTTTTTAAGTCACCAAGTCCTTGGTATTGTCTTATTGCAGCCCTAGCAAATTAATACATTGACCAAGTAGAGTAAAATTATGGTTCAATAATTGAAAATCAGTCAATGTAATGTGCCTTAATAACACCCAAGAAGAAAACCACATGATCATATTAGTTGATTTGGAAAAAAATTAAAAACTCAATAATTATTAAAATAAAAAGTCTAAAAAATATAGAAATAGGGGAACTTCCTCAACTTGTTGAAGAGCATCTACAAAAGCCCTACAGCTAATGTTATAATAATTGAAGCAATTGGACATCCATAGGAACAAAAATGAAACTGTATTTGACCCCTTATACAAAATTACATCGAAATGGATCACAGACTTAAATGTAAAATGTATTACTATAAACATTTTAGAAAAATAAAAAGGCAGGATGCAGTGGCTCATGCCTGTAATTCCAATGTTTGGGAGGCAGAGGTGGGAGGATGGTTGTAGTGAGCAATGATCACTCCAACCTCAGTGATACTCCAACCTCAGATACAGTGAAACCGTATCTCTAAAAAAAGTAAAAAGGAGAAAATCTTTAGAGAATTCTTAGACTGGATACCAAAATCATCATCCATAAAAAGAAAAACTGAAATTGGACTTCAAAATAAAAAACAAATTTGCTCTGCTGAAGATTTTAATAAAAAGATGAAAAAAAAAACCGTGCTAGAGACTGGAAGAAAATATTCACAAACAACATATTCAATAAAGGACTAGAATCTAGAACATACTACATAAAAAATTCTCAGGGGTCAATCTCAGTGGTTCATGCCTGCAATCCCAGCACTTTGGGAAGCTGAGGCAGGAGAATTATTTGAGCCCAGAAGTTTGAGACCAGCCTATGCAACATAGTGAGACCTCATCTCTAAAAAAATAAAAAAAATAGCTGGTTGTGGTGGTGCGTGTCTGTAGTCTTAGCTACTCAGGAGGCTGACAAGGAAGGATCCCCTGAACCCTGGAATTTGAGGTTGTGGTGAACCGTGATTGTTTTACCACTGCACTCCAGCTTGGGAGACAAAATGAGAACCTCAACTCAAAACAAACAAAACAAAACAAAGCAAAGAAAAACCCCCAAACTCTTAGAACCCAGTTCAACAGTAACAAAACAAAAGATTCAACTAGAAAATGGTCAAATGGTATGATGAGATATTTTACTAAGGAGGATATATAAACGAATGAGAAATAAGTCCATGAAAAGAGAGTCAACGTCATTAGACATTAGGAACATCCAAAATAATGCCAGTGATATATCACTACATGCCTATTAGGATGGTTAAAATAAAAATACTGATAATACCAAATGCTGATGACAAAGCAAAAAAGCTTGATTACTCATTTTATAGGCTCAGTTGTGTCTGCCCAAATTTGTATGTTGGAGCCCCCTAACTCTCAGTACCTTAGAATGTGACAGTATTTGGAGATATTGTATAATCTTTAGAAAGATAAGTTAAAATAAGGTCATTAGGGTGGACTCATTCAATCTGACTGGTGTCCTTGGAAGTGAGAATCCAAACTTTTAAAAATTGTTTTCTTGTTGCTAACTTCACAATGCAGCTTGTAGGAATTCTGTACTTTTTTCTTTATTTTCCTTTTTGAGGTCCCCCTACACAATGATCCTATGATTATCATTAAACATATATTCATTGCTCTAATCATGTCCTTGCTTGAGAAATTTCAGAGGCTAATCTTGGAACAAACTGCACTTGCAGCCTCATGGTTCAGAAATCACTGGTACCTGGTGACCTTATGGCACGATTAGAAGTCACCCTCAGGAGGTTAATCTATAACCTGACCACAATTGAGATGACATTCAGTATCTCAATTGGCGATTCAGGATAATAATCGAAGCAAGACACATAACCCCTGTATTCTGCACCACCCCCAAATTCCCCTTATTCCATGTTTTCCCTATAAAATCCCTTACCCTCAGCCAAGATTCTGAAATGGTTTCTCTGAGGCATGATCCTGGCCATTTCCCCATTTGCTAACTTTTGGAATAAAGTCACATTACTTGTACTACATCTCATGCATGTTCGCTTCGGCCTGCAAGTGACAAGTAGCAGAACTTGCAATCTGCAACATCCTTATAAGAAGAAGAAACACCAAGAGCACGCATGCACAGAGGGACAACTATGTGAATAGCAAGAGGGCAGCAGTCTGCAAGCCACAGGCCTCAGAAGAAACTAATCCTGCAGTCACCTTCATCTTGGACTTCCAGCCTCCAGGACTGTGAGAAAATATACTTCTATTGTTTAAGCCACCCAGTCTGTGGCATTTTGTTATGGCAAACTAATACATGTATAAATTGCTGTGGGAAATGTAATATGGTACAACCACTCTGGAAAACCGTTTGACATTTTCTTTAAAAACTAAACATGAACCCACCATGCAACCAGGCAGCTGCACTTCTTGACATTTACCCCATGAAATGAATATTTATGTTCACATAAATAACTATTCTTGAATATTTATATCAATCATATTCATACTTGCCAAAACCTGGAAACTATCCAAATGTTCTTCAATGAGAGAATAGTTAAACATCTATAGCATGGAATACTACTCAACAATACAAGGAAATCAACTATTGATACCTGTAAGAACCTGAATAAATCTGCAGAGAACTTTTGAATGGAAGAAAAATTCCAAAAGGTTATATATCATATGATTACATAACATTCTTGAAATAACAAAACTATAGAAATGGAGAATAGATTAGTAGTTGCCAGAGGGAAGGCAATTAAAAAGGGAGGGGAGATGAGTATAGTTATAAAAGGGTAATGTGCAGTATCCTTATAATGACAGTCTTCTGTGTCTTGACAGTTTTAAGGTCAATATTCTGGTTGTGATAATGTGCTATAATTTTGCAAGATGTTACTATTAGAGGAAATTGGGAAAAGGTAAAAGACGGTGGCGCACAGTGAGACTCAACATCCATTAAGGCCAAGAGATTCAATGGGTCGAACGCGGTGGCTACAGGACCTGAGGGTCAGGCTGTAGTGCCGAGGCAAGGGTGTGGCGGCTTTTATAGGGGCTTAGGGTGACCTGTCTGTCGTCTATAGGTCGGCTGGCAGAGCTTCACGTAGGTTGGTGGATTTTTCGCGGCGCGGGAAAGGGTGCGGAGGGAGAACAAAGGAAGGCACCGTTTCAATCGCCATTTTAGTTTGCCGGGTTGCCGTTTCCAGGAAAGGGAGGGGATGTGGCTTTACTTGTCGCTTGGCGGTGGCTCTTCAAAAGGTACATGAAATCTTTCCATATTATTTCTTAGCATTGCATGTAAATCTACAATTAACTCAAGATGTTACCAGACTGAACTGGAGTCTGCTTGCCTGGCACAGTAAAGTCAGACACGGATACCTAGATTTACAGAGGGAGGAAAGAACATTTTTTTTTTTTTTACAAGGGACCAAGAAAGGAAAACAGGTAGCTAATCCCTAAAACTGCAACTCCTCGTTGGTTTTCAAGTCAGGACTTTTAAAGGCAAGGGTACTTTTCAAGAAAGCAGAATTTGCAGGCAAAATCATAAAACGATACACAGAGGTTATACATTGGTTTGGCCTATGGGGGTGACTTTCTCCAGGCTCCTCAGGAAGAAATTTAGAACAAAGAACACGCTGTCAGAGTTAAGTCCTCAGTTCCCCATTACCTGAGGTCTACATGATAGTTGGCATGTTCCACCTGGTGGGGGTTTCTGAAGAACAACTCAAGAATATATGTTAAGATGCTATCTTTTAGTTTCTATAGGAAACAAAAATACCTTGTGACTCTGACTTGCTCTGGAAACTATTGTTCACTATCTTCTTGCTAATCAGACTGTTTGTTTACTTTTCAAAGCTAGCTAGGTGCCTGAAATTTACCTCGAAGGGACTCAAGAGTTTTCCTTAATTTCCATGCTTGGGGTTGGGGAATGGCCCCTAAGGAGGATCCCTGTTCTATCTCAAAGATACAAAATTGAATTTTAAAAACTATCAATTATTTGTCTAAGACTTTTAGATCTCAAAAACATTTTTATAATGTTGTTTCATTTGCTCTCAGTCTTTTATTGTGTGTGTGTGTGTTTTTCTTATCTATTTGAGTGTGTGTGTTTTTATTGTGTGTGTGTGTTTTTCTTATCTATTGTGTGTGTGTGTATGTTTTTCTTATCTATTTGGTATTTGGTGCGTTTTTCTTATCTATTTGTCCTTCATTCCCCC
>NW_007259528.1:371958-414036 GCF_000164805.1 Carlito syrichta | reverse complement strand
CCCCCCCCCCCCCCCCCCCACACAAGATTTTTATAATAACCTGGAATTGGATCTGCAGAAATTTTCACAACCTGGTCACATTCGGTTCCATTTCTACTGCTAATATCCCTTTTTGAGTTCTGGCAGTATGTGGCAAATGTTCAAACATATTTCTTGTATGATTGAGTGAATCAACGCAGAAACACATGAGTAACTGCTCCGGGGTCAGCAGTTGGCCCCATGGCAATCACCTGGGATGACAGATTGTCTCTCACTAACCCTGTGGCAGAAAGGGGGCTGGTAGAAATTAAAGGTATTTCCTTTTGAAAGTCAAGCAGCAAGCTTTAAAGACCCGCCAGGTCGGTTTTGTTTGAAAAAGGCCAAATGGCCAGAGACTGACGGCTCTCATGGAAATGCAAAAGAAAGAGTACCTAATTCACAACTGCTCTCCTTATCAGTTACAGCTCCTGTTCCTCCTGCATTTCCTGAAGACCATTTGTTCTTTGAAAGATATGATTTTTCTGAACACAACCTTGTAAATTCCAAAGAAAATGTGTAATTGCGGCCCGGCTTGGTGGCTCAGCCTGTAATCCCGTGTCTTTGGGAGGCTGAGGTGAGTGAATTGCCTGAGCCCGTGTGTTCGAGACCCACCTGGGCAGTGAGACCTCATCTCTACAATAAATCAAAAAATCAGCCGGGCGTGGTAGCGCATGCCTGTGATTGCGGCTACTTGGAAGGCTGAGGCAGAAGGATCGCCGGAGCCCAACAGGTTGAGGCTGCGGTGGCTGGGAGCGGCCACTGCACTCCAGTCTGGGTGACAGAGTGACTCCAACTCAAAAAAAAAAAAAAAAAAAAGAAAATGTGTAATTGCTCAACACGACTCCCTCCCTTACCTAAACAAAGGTATAAAACCCCTCTTCTCCTGTTCTGGGGGGCTCGACCTGCAAGTGTTAGCCTGTTGAGCCCACTGGCGTAATAAAGTTGCCACTTCCTATAACAGTCTCGGTGTCATGACCTCTCTATCTTCCCGCTACATTAGTGGAACTCGGGCTTCATAATCTTCATTCACCATCAATCTGTCAGTCTTCTTTCCTTGTGTTAGAGGAAGCATATCCATCTTGTCACTGATGACATTTTACATGTCTATGTACCAGGATCGAGTACCAAGTAAACGGGATATGAGTACTCAATTGTCCTGAATGAACATTTCAGATACAGATTTCTTGGACCTATTGCTCAAGACACACATTTATCTTGCTTTTTTTCTTTTGAGTCGAAGTCTCACTCACTCTTTCACCTAGGCTGAAGTGTAGTGGCACAATCATAACTCACCTCAGTCTCAAGTGGGCCCACTTCCTGGGCTCAAGTGATCCTCTTGCATTGGACTCTCAAAGTGCTGGGAGTACACTTTCACGCCTGGCCCACCTGTCTAATTTTTTTTTTTTATCTGAGCTTTAAATAAGTTAAGAAAATAGCATTGGCGCTTTTATCTTTTGTTTAAAAAAATCTCAGAATTTCACTGCTCTTAAGTCTTCAGAGAATTTAGTTCACTGGAGGAGAGAATACTAACAGAAGTAATCTATATAGTTATACCAGACTTGTTCACTTTTCTTGTTTTTTTTATGTTCCTTGGAAATTAATGCTTAGATTTGTAGGAATTTAAGCTTAGGCATCTGAAAGCATGTAAAGATGCTTTAGAAACCCAGTGTAGGCTGTGCACAGTGGCTCATGACTGTAATCCCAGCACTTTGGTAGGCTGAGGTGAGAGGATTGCCTAAGTCCAGGGGTTCAAGAACAGCCTGGACAACTTGGTGAGACCTCATCTCTACAATAATAAAAACTTAGCCAAGCGTGGTACCGCACACCTATAGTTCCAGCTGCTTGGAAGGCTGCAATGACTGTGAGCGTCCTACTGCACTTCAGCCTGGACGACAGAGTGAGACTCCTACTCAAAAAAATAAAGAAACAAACAAACAAACAAACCCAGTGTAAAACAAATTTAAGTATGTGTTTTACCTTCTTATATGATATTAAAAGAAAAAATTGACTATTCATTATTCTTAAAAATTTGTTAAATGCCAATTATAGTATGTGTGGTGAATGTTCTGGTGATGAGAAGAAAAACAAAACAGAAAGTCAAGGAGATAACACAAAACTAGAATGGAGAATGTTAATGCACAGAGGCTGATGAAATCTTATCACTTGTTCCATGTGCTATATAATAGTGAGATAAAATACCAAATCTTACATTCCTTTCAGCTTATTCTGATGCCTGCATTTAGAGTCTACTGCACCTCATACTACTGAATGAAAATTATACACTCTTTAATTTCCAACATAGAATTTAAGGTACTCATTGGCAGTGATTTTTCATTCAGTGTTTTACATGGACCAGTCCTTCCACATCAGCACTTCTCTAAAAAATATTCCACTGTCATCACTTGCTCTAAGAATCCAAATTTCCTAGCTGACATTAGAGTTCACAATATTCTGTCTTTTTTTTTTTTTTTTTTGTCAGAGTCTCATGATGTTGCCCAAGCTGGAGTGCATTGGTATGCTCAAGGCCACCGCAGCCTTGATCTACTGGGCTCAGGCGATCCTTTCACCTCAGCCCTCCAAGTAGCTGGAACTACAGGCTTGTTCCACCACACCTGACTAATTTTTTGATTTATTGTAGAGGTGAGATCTCATCAAGTTGCCTAGGCTGTTCTCGAGCCCATGGGCTCAGGCAATCTTCTTGACTCCAATTCCCAAAGTGCTGGGATTACAGGCTAGAGCCATCATACCTCGCCAACAATATTATCTATTATTTAACTTCTAAACAATATGTGCTTCATCAAGATGGCTTCAACATTTCTGGTTACAATATGCTCCAAAATTACATGCAGAAGGAAAATTACTTGTCTAACACAGGACATTTTGTTTAAACATAAGATCAAAATATGGAAATTTTCCATGGCTCATGTTATAAGCATTTTCACTGAAAAATGTTGCTAATTCACCCTGATCATTTGTACAGAAAAGTATATCAATATCAGACCCAAAGTAAAAAAAGAAGAGCCTTCTAAAGATAAAATGAAGACACTGCCTAGGTAGATAAGACTGTACACTTAAGCAATTAACAAGAAGTCAAGGATGCTTCCGAATTTGAAGGTCTGGAAGAGTTGGGGGAAGGACCATGTGTGATTTGGGGGCCATTATGTCCAGTGAAGATCAGACTGGACCATGGCAGATTCTCAATAAACATTTGTTAAATCAATGGACAGTATTAGAGGTGACTTCTGAAATGTACACAAACCTTCATGTGACAGTCCGTTGCCCTGCATGTGTCCTACAGCCCCTCCTGGAAGTCTGTGTGAAGCCTAGCAATACACCTGCAGGTGGTCAGCCATTTCATTTCTTGACATTTTTATGGCATCATGTTGACATTATTTCTCACTTTGGATGACTTCAGTATAAGAACAGTAATGGCTATCTCTTAGTAATCATTAAATCAATGAAGTGTGATTTAAGGTTTGCCTGAATCAACATGCAATGCACTTGACACAAAATAGGTTCTCAAACTAATGGCTGGATTGTTGCTATTTATTTTAAAGGAAATAGTTTCAAGGAATGGCACAGAAATCTGAAAATATGTTTTAAAAATATACAACACTGAGTTCCACTTCTGGTTAGATTGTAGAGAGTTGCAAGAATCTGTCCCTCTCAACCTAATAACTAAAACAAGACCATAAGTTACAAAACAGATTCATCAGGCAGATACAAAAGAATCTGAGTAAATTCCATTCTAGAAAGAGGCCTTTATAGGAGAAAAGAAGCCTCTCACTGCTCTTATTCCTGGCATATAGGCAGAGAAAGAAAAACTCTTGAATAAGAAAAAAAAGCCACTGAAACTTTAGATTTTTATGATTCGCCTGTGGGTCTACTTGATCCAACCATAGAATTCCACATAGCCAAACCCACTGCCCATTATCTTTGCTAGGGAGAGTACACTGAAAGAGGGTGAGGGGACAGGTTGGAAAATGGAGAGAAATAGCCACGTAGCCATCCCCAAGTGAAAGTTGTGGAGCACAGCAGCCAAGAAACTAAGTGAAATTAATCTTAGGGCACCTTGTGTTTCTGCTACCAAAAGCCAGGACTAGAGAGCTGAGGGAACCTCCTCCAAGGCTTTCTGGATGGAGAGAGACCTCCTAGGCAAAAATAGCCTGGGGAAGAAGACTGGAAGGCGAAGAGAATGTCCGTCAACCCAAACAGCTGATCCCCTGGTGGTTTAGCAGAGCTAGCTCTCTCAGGGGTCAGAAAGCTCGGGGAGGGGGTTGCCGCAGTACAGCACAAAGAGTAAAGATACTACCTCAGAAAGCAAGTACTCTAGTAAAATGATAATTTTGATTTTCTTATTCATCTTCCACCAACTTTTTATTAGAAGACAAAGCAAATGAAGATGACTACTAGTTCATATGACAGATGCAGATACAAAGTTAAAGAAATATGCCAAAGATAAGAATACATGATCGTTATTTATTTCAGAGTTATGAGGTATATGTGAGAATTTACTATGTAAGTGAATTGTGTGCAGGTGAAGTTTGAGCTTCTTGCCAGCCCTCCTCTCCCCTGGAGGTGCACATGGCACTCAATGGGTGGTTGTGTGCCCCTTATCCCGCCCCGCCCAACTCCCCTCCTTTAGCAGTGCCTGATGCTTGTTTTCTCCACCTTTGTGCTCCCGTGCTCAACATTTTAGAGCCCGCTTATGAGTAAGAGTATGCGGTGCTCAGTTTGTTTGTTTCTGTGATGGTTCACTTAGAATGATGGTCTCCAGCTGTATCCATGTTGCACAAGAGACATGATTTTGTTCTTCTTTATGGCTGCATAGTATTCCATCGTGTATAAGTATCACATATTCTTTATCCAGAAACATGATCTTGTGCCTTTTATCCGATAATTAACAGTAGAACTTACAAATTACATAAGAAAAATAAGTTTAAAAAAGTTGTCCTGGCTCATCAAAAGGTATAGCTCTCCTTTCTCAAAAAGAAAAAGAGAAAGAACGTCCTTCAAGTTTTACTGAGATATATATAAATGGGCCAATGAACTTGAGATGAAACAAACGTAGAAAAGAAATGGGGGAGTTGTAGGGCCCAGAATTGCAAAGAAAGCAAACAGAGAGTGAATTAGGGGCTCTGCGGGCCCTTCTCTGGGTTGACACCTGCCAGCAAGTGGATCAGGACCTGGCCAGGAGAGAAGCACCTCGCAGGGATCGATGTCAACGGCTTCCCGCCTCTGAGCTGCCTGACCCCGGCCTGGGCTCTTCAGTTCTTCTCTCTAGATACTCCTACGTTTATCTCTGCTCTAAATCATGGCGCCTTCCCTTGCCATCGATTGGGAGTCTTGGGTCTTCCAGGGACCAGAAGGAATCAGAGACTCTCGAGAGAAGCTGTCACCTGGTCCTTTGGCCTGCGCAGACCCCAGCCCCTCGAGCGTCACCAGGGCACCTTGACCAGGCCTGCGGCGCCAAGTCTGGCTTTTTCTCTTGCGGAGCTGCAGACCTGAGACGCTCAGACGAGAATTCAGGGTCGTGGTGTCGGTGGAACCACCCCGAGGCCTGGCGGCAAGAGAGCAAACTCCCGTGTTCTCTCAGGGAAGAGGGCATCTGCCCGGAATGGTCTCCAGGAGCGGAGAGGGATCCGCAGTTCGCGCGCTGGAGCCCAATTCTCCAAACCTGAGATTGCGGCGGCTCATGGTGGGCTCTGATTCGCTTGCCGCGATCGCAGGCTTGGAGACGCTTCGAGTTCACCCTGGGCCTCCCCCGGGTGGGAGGAGGGAATCCCGGCTTGGGGACGCTGAGCTGAGCTTTCTTTGGTCAGAATCTGCGGTTTAAGCGTGCTTTTCCGGAAGAGGCATGGGTTTATTGTGCCGACAGCGAGGAGCTCTCTTTTTCTCTCCTTTATCTTTTTTCCAAATTAGGAGGAAAGCAGCATTTTTTGGAAAAAGAAAAAAGGAGACACCAGAGTACGTTAGTTACATATAATGTAAGTACGGACAAAGAAATCATGTGTGTCACCGTGGCCGGTTAGCTCAGTTGGTTAGAGCGTGGTGCTAATAACGCCAAGGTCGCGGGTTCGACCCCCGTACGGGCCAGGTAGAGGAGCATTTTAAAGATGTTAGTCAGTGACTTAGTCTAATCTTTTTAAACTGTTGCCTTGTGTCTTGCCTATCCATATATAAATGTAGTTTCACTACATAGAAATATTTTATTTGCAAGTTAAAAAACTTTGGATTCTTTTAGATCTGAGAGTTAGGATGAAGAGCTTATTTTATTTTATTTTACTTTATTTTAAAGATGTGGGGTACAATTCAGGATTAGGTATACAAATGGCCACTGTACAGGTAAAGTTTGGGCTTCACATTGGTCCCCACTTTACTTGGTTTGAGATTAAGTACCTTTATTGATGATCTGTGCTCCCCCCTTCGCGTCCCCCGCCCCCCCGCAGTTTCCCACTACTGCCAATCCCTTTCTTATCGTATTATAATAATTGTTCAGGGTCTGCTTCTGAGTGAGAATATGTGACATTCTTTGTTTCTGTGATAGATCACTGAGTATTATAGACTCTAAATCCATTCAAGTTGCTGCGAAGTTCACAATTTTGTCCTTATTTATGGCAACGTAATATTCCATCGTATATACGTACCACATTTTTTTAATCCAGTCCACTTTCGATGGGTAGCACAGTTGGTTCCATTTTTCTGCTATTGTGAATCATGCTGCAATAAACATGCGTGTGCAGCGTTTTTTTCCATAGAGTGTTTTCAGTTCCTCCGGATATGGGCTGAAGAGCTTTTTAAAGGAAATTTAATTGTGAGGCAGGTGCATTTAGGAAAGGGGGAGAAAAGAAGAATTAAATAATAATTCTTCTTGGAATTATTGGGGGGGGTTTGAGACAACACTTTGGGGCATATTTTAAGCTTTTGAAAGGGATTGTTTTGGTTCTCATCCTAGTTGATTGCTCGTTGACATGGCTAGTTCGGTTCCTGTAGGAGCTACTGGAGTCGGTGTTCAGTTTTTCTTCTCAATTGTGGAATACTCCGACTCGTGAAGGTTACTTTCCGCTAAGCTCCAGACCTGAAACCACAACTGCTCCGCGATAAGCAGACCAGTTTGGGCCCTTGGCTTTCTATTTGACCATCGTCCTCGATGCTGCTCTTACTGGGCCATTTACATGTCATTAAAAACATAATTTTGAGCACGTATCATAAAGGCGGTGGGTTTGAAATTCGGATGGCCAAAATGGGGTCTGCGGCGGGAAATAGGAAGGCCATAGCCTCCGGAGTTGTTCTTAGTCTTAGCGCCTCGCTCTCCCTGTCATGTCCTTTTCTTGGAGTCCGGTCACTGGGTCTCAATGCGTCTGGCACATGTCTTCTTTCTATGTTTCTCCCTTCGCCCCTCAGCCTGCCAACATATTTTTACCCCTTCTCTTGTTTAAAAGTTAATTTTCTATGAAAATGACACGAATGATATTGATAAATAATGAATTAAGTAATGGCTCAAGAACAGAGTCAGGGATATAGTGAATGGGCAACACATCCAAAAGGGTAAGGCCTTCCTCTGTTTTGGTCAGTGCTGCTTCCTTCACGACAAGCACAGTAACTGGCTTAAAGTTAGTAGTGTGTGAAAAAAAATTTCTTAATGATGAATAAATAAAATGTACCTACTACTTAGTCCATTGTATATTAGATAATATACTTACAGATGTAAAGTCTAAGAAAAATTTGACAGACCATTGTTGACACTGAAACTGAAGGGGGCCACTAGTCAGAGAATGCAGACATCCACTGGAAACCAAGAATAACCGAGACCTCAGTTCTACAGCTGCAGGAAACGGAATTCTGCCAACAACCTGAGTGAATTTGGAAGCAAATTGTCCCTAAGGACCTCCAGTGAGGGACAGGGTCCTGCCTGTTGACACCTTGGTAATACTCTGATGAGTCTCTGTTGGTTTCTAAAGCCCAGAACTGTGTGATAATAATTGGATGTTGTTTTAAGCTGCTAAATTTGTGGTAATTTGTTATAGCAACAATAGAAAAAGTAGCAAAACAAGAAACTGTAAAACCACGCATAAAACTCTATCCTGGGTTATCTTGGTTTCTTCAGTGCAGTGTAAAAGGAAATATGATTTTAAAATAAGGAAGAAAAATCTTAAAAATCAACACAGTAAGAATAAAAAGAAAAAAGAGAGAGCTTCTTTTAACACAGTCTGAAGATCCATTAAAAATTAAGTACATATATTTCTTAGCTAATACATTCAAAAGATCAGGAACTCAATGGGTATGGAATGCCTTTTTTTTTCTCCCTCCTAGCCCCCATCTGCCCAGCTCTCAGCTCTATCTCCTGTATATAACTATTATTTTTAGTTTCATATGTATTCTCCATGATTTTTTTTATACATAGAGATGTATATATGAATAATACTTTTATTTTCCTTTTTGGTTATATGAAATGTAACATTATACACATTATTTTACATCCTGCTTTTTTCACTTGATGGGTCTTGGAGATTTCTAATTTTGCAACACTTATAAAGCTTTCAAAAAGCACATTTAATATTATATACTATACAAAAATAGAGTTTATTATCAATCAAGCTAGTTCGACCAGGTAGAAGTTGAGTCTTAGAAACTTTAAATTCATCCTACCTACCACTACTGAGGGCAGAAAGAATACAAGCAGTATTGGAGAGAGAGAAGGAAGATGACACATTTAATTTTCTGTTATAAGTAAAACTCTGTGTGAAGCCATGTGATATTTCAAAGTTCCTAAAGTAGAGGGTTCAAAACACTCTGTTGATCAGAGAAAAATATGTATTCACTTGTTAAAAATAACTTTCAGAAGAGGATAAAACCAAGACTCCCATACAGATATAAAAAAGAGCAAATGATTAAAAAATGAAATACTTAGGAATAAATTTAACCAAGGAAATGCAAACATTGTGCACTGAAAACTACAAAATATTGATGAAATTTTTAAAGAAAACCTGAATAAGAAAAAAGACATTTGTATCAGTGAGGGTTCTCCAGAGAAACAGAAACAGTAGGATATGTGTGGCATGGGGATTTATCTTAACGAACTGGTTTATGAATTTGTGGAGGCAAGTTCAAAATCAGCATGGTAGACCAGCAGGCTGGAAACTCAGAGAAAAGTTGATGTTGCAGCTGGAGTCTGCTGGCAGAATTCTCTCTTCCTAGGTGATATCAGTCTTTTCTCTTAAGGTTTTTAACTGGTGGAATGAGGTCCACTTACATTATGGAGAGCAATCTGTTTTACTCAAAGTCTACAGCTATAAATACTAGTCCCCATCAAAAGATATCTTTACAGAAATATCTAGAATAGTGTTTGACCAAATATCTGTGTCCTGTGGTCTATCCAAGTTGATATAGAAAAGTAGCCATCACAATATTCCAAGCTCATTGATTGAAAGACTTAATATTGTTAAAATAGCAATTCTACCCAAACCTATCTACTGATTTACCATAAGCCCTGTTAATATCCCAATAAACTTTTTTTCCCCCAGAAATGGAAAAGTTGATTCTAAAATTCATATGTAATTGCAAGGGACCCTGAATCAAAAGACCAGCAAAGTTGGAGAACTTATACTTCCTGATTACAAAAGTTACTACGATCCTATAGTAATAAAAACAGTGCAATACTGGAATAATGACAGACCTACAGATCCATGGATTAGGATTGAGTGTCCATAAATAAACCCATTTATCTATGGCCAATTAATTTTTGACAAGTGGCAGCAAGACCATTCAATGGGAGAAAGAATAATTTGTTCAATAAATGGTGCTGGGACAGCTAAATATCCATGTGCAAAAGAATGAAAATGGATCTCTACCTCACACCGTATACAAAATCTAACTCAAAATGGATCAAAGGTTACATGTAAAAGCTAAACCTACAATATTCCTAGGCAAATGACTTTTATTTGGCAATGGTTTCTTATATATGACAACAAAAGCACATGCAATAAAAAATAACTTGAACTTTATTGAACTTAAAAAATTTTGTGCATCAGAGGACACTATCAAGAGAGTAAAAAGATCACCTACAGAATGAGAGAAAATATTTGTAAGCCAGATCTCTGATAAAAGTCTAGTTACCAGAATGTATTTTAAAAACATGACCAAAGTTGTGGTTCATGCCTATAGTCCCAGTACTTTGGGAAGTCTGTGCGGGAGGATTGCTTGAGCTCAGAAGCTTGAGAAAAAGAAGTACAACTCAACGACAAAAACAATTAAAAATTGGGCAAAGGAGTGGCCATTGCCTTACTAGACTCTGGTGTGGCCATGTGCTCTTGGAGCTATGGCTGCCGCCATGTTTCCTGGCTTTGGCCTTGGAGAAGTGAATCTCCTTTCTTGCTTTTTAATTTACCTTCTAAATAAACTATATTTTCTAATCTAAAAAAATAATTGGGCAATGGACTTGAATAGACATTAATTCCTTTGAAGAAAATATACAAATGACCAGCAAACACATGAAAAGATACTCAACATTATTAATTATCAGAGAAATGCAAATTAAAAGCAGAGTAAGATACCACTTCACACCCACAAGGATGACTAGAATAAAAAAATTAGGTAATAACAAGTGTTGATGAGGATAAGGAGATATTGGAACCCTCATACATTGTTACTGGGAATGTGCAATGTAGCAGCCATTGTGGGAAAGTTTAGTGATTTCTTAAAAAGTTAAGCATAGAATTATTAAACGACCTTACAATTCCACTCTTATGAATATGTTTGGAAGTAGCTAAAAGTGTTGTACAACATTGCAAACATACTAAATGCCTCTGAATTGTACACTTTAAAATGGTTAATTTTATGCTATGTGAATTTTATTTCAGCAAAAATAATTAATACAGGTTAGAAATCTTATTTTAATCTTATTTTTCTAACTCAGTGAAATAACCAGACAGTAGTTATAAATAGTTTAAAGAAAAAGTGAAAAAAAAAAAGAAAAAAGCCCAAACTTTTATGGAATAGAGGAGTTGAATTGGAAATGGATGCAAAACTGGTTTTTCCACTGGAGGAGGAAAGTCAATAGAAATTCTACTGCACAAGACAGAATTTTCATGCCTATCAGTTTACAAAAAACTATAGAATAACTCAAAGGTAATAAAGGCTAGAATCTGATAAACTAGAAGAATGTGCTATATGTAACAATGCAGTGTTTTCCACTAAAATATAATTATTTTCTCACAAATTTTCCCCTTTTCACAAAAAAATTCAAAAACAATTTTTCATCATAAAATAAGAATGATGTCATTAGATTTGGCCTGATTACCTACATCTGTGTATCATATAGGCCGTCTTAAGTTTGATTTGCTGGAAGTTTTCATAAGGACTCTGAGATTGGATTTTTTTTTTTTTTTTTGAGTAGGAGTCTCACTCTGTCATCCAGGCTGGAGTGCAGTAGCATGCTCACGGCCACTGCAGCCTCAACCTGCTGGGCTCAGGTGATCCTTTCACCTCAGCCTTCTAAGTAGCTGGAACCGCAGGAACCTGCCACCACACCCGGCTAATTTTTTGATTTATTGTAAAGAGGAGGTTTCACCAAGTTGTCCAGGCTGGTCTTGAACCCCTTGACTCAGGCAATCCTTTTGCCCTTGCCTCCCAAAGTGCTGAAATTACAGACTTGAGCCACTGTTCCCGGCCAGATTGAACTTTTAAGACTCATCATTTACTATTCTTATTAGTTCAGAAGCCAAGAACTTGCCACCCAGTTTTACCTGCAATATCTATAAATTTGAGTGAATGTCTCTCTTCTCAAGGTCCCCAATATATTTTGTTTTGGTCTTCCAGGAAGTGTCCTTTCACACTCATGTGTGAGGCTAGGAACCAAGCAAGCCAGGCACCAGGCCAGGCCAGTTTTTTGTAAATTGCTTTGTAAGCCTCCATAAAGTAAACCTTATTTTTAAAAAACTGGTCATATCTGCTCAAATAAGCATAATTTTCAAATATGACGTTTGAGACAAAGCCTTAGTTGCATAAACAGTGTTTCCAATTACATTCTAGTAAAAAGGAGGTTCTCATTGAACCTACGCAAATACCTATATTGCCATGAAAATAAGACTGCTTGATAAGAATTTTCCAATTCTGAAGGGGTCAGGCAGGGAAATAAGACATTTACAAATGTTTTATTTTAGTTTACAAAAGCAAAGTCTACTAAATTGTTATGAGTAGATGGCTTTTTACATAGATAGCTTAAGAGGAAAGAGAAAGGGCTTTAAAAAAAATACATATCTAGAAAACAGAATGCTAAAACATCAACAGTATTCAAAAAAATTCCCCCAAAACCAAAACAACAAAAATCCCTATAGTCATACCTCATAAGTTCATGTAGTCCTATGTAATTAAATCTTTTCCACTAGATCTTGAGTTAGCAGTTGTAAGGGAAGATGAAAATGATGTTCTCCACTTATATACGGCACAGTGCCCATCCCTCCCTTCTTAGAATGTTTTCTTGGAGACACAGTGAGTCTGAAGTCTTACTGTAATCTTCAGAATAGATGAGTATTTTAAAAGATTAAACTCAGTCTCCAACTTCTGTAATGTAGGGCTATTTCCAAGGTTGTGAACCAAAAAAACTTTGGACATGTAAAAATATATCTCTAGAATTAGCTCGGGATGTCTCATAGATGTATGGAGACAATCATGAGGTACAGCTCTTTGCTTATCAAGGAGTTAAAAGAAGTTATTGTTTTCTTCAGCTTTGCTGCATAAAACGAGTGAGATTTTGTCCAAATTCTGTCATTACTTTTGTACTCCCTTATGCACATGCAAATCTGTTAATGTTTATGCAACAAAGTATGTTCTCTCTTTCTTCTGTTCTGAAAGAGTCTTTTTGTTTGCAGGATTGTTTTATCTCTCTAAATTCATGAATTTCTTAACTAGAGTTTGTAAACGCTAGCTTAAAAGATGGTATGATCTTAAAAGTTGTTTAAGTGATGCCATCAGAACCCTGTACCCAAAAGTACCTGGAATAGTCTTTTTCCATGGGGTTTTGAGATAGTCCTTTGTTGAAGATCTGTAGCTTATTGCAAGGGCTTTCAGGAAAGCATCAAGGTAAAACAAAATAATTATATGTAGATGACAAAAGATTTTAAATCGTTCTCGTTAATTTATAATTTTCAAAAGCAACATATTTGATAAGAGTTTATAAGAGTAATGACACCAATAAGAAATTTTATTTTTCTGTGGTATGCAAAACAAGATAATAAAGCCAGTCCAAAATAAGTTTTAGACAAAATAGCTATGAACATGGTGATCAAACAAATTTTCGAAGAAGATAATGAACGCTGCATTTAATTTAGAAAAGTGGATGAAACATAATCTTTACAGAGAAAAAAATCTTGGCATATAACACATAATAATCCTGAGATATAATATAACATGTTTATATAAAGCCATACAATAGAATATGTCAATAATATATAAATAATTCAAGCAGAGAGATTTGATAAGATTAGAGTAGGTCCTACATTTATATATTAACCAAACATCTTAGATAATTGATATAAATCCCCAATTATAAGCTACTGGTCTAGAAATTTCTAGACTTAAATTAAGAAAGTAAAATTGTGATTAAGAACACATTTTAAAAATAACTGAAATTATGACTTAGTGTTACTCTACTGTTATTGTCTAACATCAGACAAAGCAATACTAGAACTCTGATAAATAGAAACATGTCGGCCTGTAATCCCAGCACCTTGGGAGGCCGAGGCAAGAGGATTGTCTGAGCCTGAGAGTTCAAGACTAGCCCAGGCAACTTGGTGAGACATCATCTCTACAATAAATCACAAAAACTAGCTGGGCGTGGTGGCATGAATCTGTAGTTCTAGCTACTTGGAAGGTTGAAATGGAAGGATCGCCTAAGCCCAGCAGACTGAGGCTGCAGTGACTGTGAGCGTGTCATTGCACTGCACTCCAGCCTGGGTGATGAAGAGTGAGACTCCAAATCAAAAAAAAAAAAAAACAAAAGAAAGAAAGAAACATGTCATGAACAGTGAGAGTACTGATTAAGCTCTAAGAAGTTCACATTTAATATACAGTTTCTGAAATATTTGTATCATAGTAATAACATTTTACCCATGCACATTTTACCTAGAGAAGACTAAGCATCTCTCCTCCTCCTTTTTTTTTTTCTTTTGGCATCTCTTCTAATTTAGCCACTCTCTCCATTCAAAGTAACATATCAGATAAATCTAATTCTTTCTAGCACCCCTCTTTTTACAAGGTGAAGAAAAAAATCTTTATGTTTCTCTGCAGTCCTTCTGGAAAATCATAAAGACAGTTTTAGGTGCAAAAGGTATCCTGTATGAGTTATTTTACATTTAGGATTTGCTCTGGGAAAGTTATCAGGACATTGGAACACTTAGAATAGAAATTGGACCAAGGATGCTTGAGCAGATACTTGGCTACTTATTTGAACGTGATAATAAAACATTTAAAATTCTCATAGAAGAAGATATGATTGCAGAGAACTTTATTCCTAAGAAACCTTTGTTTTCTTAAATGATAAAGGATTTAATAATGCCAGCATAAACTGTAAAATGCTATTCTGCTAAAACACAGGCTATTTGCTATTTAGGCAGATTACACAGGCAAAAAACAAGCAAACATCTTTCATATTGTTGATAAAGGCAATAAATAGTAAACCAAAGAAACAAGTTCATTAAAATTGAGCAAGTTTTCCTAGATTTTTAGCACATTTCATTGCTTTTCAAATTCAAGTATTATAAACCAAGGCAAATAGAATTGATTTCCAAATTTTGACCCTCATTAAGCTCTTTCACATTTTGGAACAACTGGACACTTTACTTTAAAATTGATCTCAGGAGTCCATAAGATCAGAACTAATTTCATGCTGACTAACAGACTGTTCGTATTTTTAGATCTCTAAAACATGGTTTAATCAATTGCCTGTAAGTTTTTCAACACCAGTCTTCTGACAAGCTAATCAATGGATCCATTGGAAAATTAAAGCAAAGAGCTCTTCAGATGAGACACTCTGTCTAAAGAATATTCTATCTGCTCCAGAGTGTAAAAATTTTTTAAAGTCATTAAAAAATCATATTTCAAGAATTGATGTATAAATTTGTCTCTGTAAATACCAAAGCAACTGCTAGTAAACTGTCAGATATTTTCAAAATTTTGTTTGCTTGCAATCTTTTTGTTAGATTATTTTCATTTGTCTGTCTCACTTTCTTGAATTTGTTTTAATCATTATCTTTCTAAGAATATTTCGTGACCCTCTTCTATAAAATTATCCACTGAATCTATTATTTTACAAGGTTTAAATAACACTGGCACCTTATATTCTGTCTCATCTTCTGTCATTCTTCTTAATTTCCTTATCTTTTTTTCCCCTAAATATAACTGGGAGAGGGAAGGGAGAATTCTACTTCTTTATCCTTCAACCAGGCTGTGAGATAGTATAGAACTATGTTAACAACGGAGGAAGGTGACACTATATATTAACATTATATGTTAATAATGTAGAAAACCTCCCTTCCAATGTGTAGGCTGAGTTTGGAGTAACTGACAGGTGTCAGGTTATCAGAGTCTGGCTCTTGATTTGTGTGTTCTACTTAATATTTCAGACAAATATTGTTTGGAGTCACTGAACTGGCATGTATCTGATAACATATTTATCTCTCTCTGACTGAGTTTTTGGTAAGTATTGGGCAGGAATAATACTTTAATATATAACACATAAGTCTGAAGATATTCTCAGCCTTCACCAAATTTAGTTTAGAAGAGGGAGAGAATACTGTACTATTAAAGTTATATGAGGCTTGTGATTATCTTTTTTCACTCACATTCCTTTGGAAGTAGGTGGGGGAGAATTGCTATGAATAAAACAAGAAAGCAGGAATCAGGTTCTAGGAAGTATAAATAGGATTTCAGGCACAGTGCAGGGACTACTTTTATTGAAGTGAAAAGAGAAAACTCTGTGGAACTCCAATCATAACCTTTGAAATATCCTTAGATAGATAAAACTGAGAAGCCTATTGAGTAGGCCAGTACTACACAAAGTACATTTTAATTTAAGAGCCACAATGTCACTTAAGATTTAAGAAAGTGATAATCCATTTACTATTTGTTTCCTCAAAATATAATTGAGTTCCATTTTCCCCCTAGCACTTAGTAGGTTCTAGTGATGCACAAATATGACTATTCTTAGGGTTATACAAAACTGAAATGGGCAGAGTCTAAATTTCACCATTGCTCTCTTACTTGTTCTAAAAAATAAATATGTATTTTACTTCAAACCAAATGCCATGGCTTATTAATTCTTTGTCTGACATTGGTAATTAAAATCCATCATGTTGCTGAAAATGTTGGCTATCACATAGAGACCGGAGACTAAAACTTTGGGACAGAATTTGAAACGTTACTCTATACCTTACACTGCAAGATAATTTGTATATATCTCAATCTTATTAGCTATCAGCAAGCCCATTGCTTTTTACCAACTATAGAAATCTTTTTCACTTTTCCCTTCATTCCAACCCTTATATTGTGATGCAATTACCTGGCAAGAGATTCTCAGAATGATCACTCAATGCAGATTCTACCACCTTTGAATTCCTTATGCATCTTCCACGTATTTATTTGCAACATACTATTGAAAAGACAAAATGGAGCAACTAAGGCCCCGCTGGGATTCGAACCCAGGATCTCCTGTTTACTAGACAGGCGCTTTGACCAGCTAAGCCACAGGGCCCCTTTTGGATAAGCCTTCCGAAACATCATATTTATAACATTTTGTAAAATGTAGCAATTCCCTGACAGTGTACTTGATTTTGTGACAAACAAAACATATCTGTGTTTTTGAACTCCTAACAAGCAGAAATTCCAACATTTGAAAAATATTTTCTTAATGCAATGTTTTAAAATAGATTTCAAATTGAAATGAGTGAAATTTCTATTTCATGGTGACTCTCTCCCCCTAGAGGAAATATTGAATATTGCAACATATTTTTAATATATTCAAATATTGAGATACTACTGTGTTCCAGATATTTTTCTAAGTATTGAAGATAGCACAGTGAACAAAACAGCAAAAACCTCTTCCGTTATAGAATTTGTATTCTATAGGGAGATTTAAAACAGCAAGTTTTTAAGAATTTGCCAACAACAAATAAAAACATGAGGAATGTAAGAACTAATATCACTACCGCTGGGTTACACAGCCTATGACACTATCTTCTGAATTAATTCACTGCAATTGAAAATCATCATACTTCGTTCTATTTGTTTTATCTAACCTGGCACAAGAAAGCAAACCCAGATGAGGGACTGATGCACACACTAACGCAGAGGAGATCCATAATCTCGTTTTCCACTCGCCCATACCAGACACCATGAGACCCTCTTTTTCAAAGACAGTTTGTTATCAACAGGAGATCTGCTGTTAGAGGCAATGAGTTAGATATACACAGGATAGATATATTTGCAAAGTCTTGTTTGCGTTTTTTGTTTACAGGTTGGTGTTTCCCCCAACCCGTTGGCACTGTTAAAATTTCTGCCTTTTGTTAAGATTGTGGGAAAATTGCCTGCTGCATATGTGAAGTGTTACTGGTTATCTTAAAGTCTTTCCGGGGACCACGCCCCCTCCCTTCCTTAGCCTGTATTCTCCTTCATAAATTCTGAAGGAGCTCATTCTAATCCACCTGTAAAGAAATGTAGAAATGTCTCTTATATGCTACTTAGCCTTTTGCTAACTCAGTGCAAGTTAATGCTAGCCTTGGAGAAAATAATTTTGTAATCTTTCTCTGGCAACTAAGGGAATGAATAGGCTGTTCTTGTTTTCAAATGCTAAAGGCCAGGTTAGTTAAAAGTAAGTCTGTTTCTAAAGGTTTAGGCCTTGCCTAAGATCGTAATCAACTGCTTTTCCCTGTAAAACTGTTGGGAAGTCTCTTAGAGTCATGTAATGTATGCTGAGTCCCTACTTTTTATTATAATGCTAGATAACACTACTACTTGCTTTTTTGGCTATGCCTGACTAGCACACCTCTTACAAGACTGGTAAAACCTTAAATACTGAATACTTTGCAGGACTAACTAAGGCATGGGGACTGGCCATTCCCACCTGATTAAGTCACCTTGTAAGCTCGGTACTTCACCTAAGGGACAGGTCAAGTACTAGGCACACTCTGTGGAGCATAGAGTGAGATCTAATCACTCTCATTTAATTGTCCACGTCTTACAACTAAGGCTACTGTTTAGTAATTCATGAGGATTTTTGACAATTTTGCCTGTTCATAATTAGGAATAAGTAGGAACAGATCATTTTACATCTATGTGGTCTGTTCACTCTAAAACGGTTTTGTACAGGCCATTTTTGTAGACATCATTGGAAAGTAGTGGAGCAAAAAAAAAAAGAAAAAAAAAGGGCTTCAAGGAAGACTGAGAACACTCAGCCTGGAAAAAGCCATCAGGGTTCCAGGGATTCCTGGCATTGCTGTTTACGACTTTATTTAGTTATTTGTTTGTTTTAGAATTCTCCTTTGAGAAATAAATTGCAAGTGTTCAAAACAAATTCTGGGTTTTCAAGAAACATGACCAAGAAAATATGTAATAATCTGTACCCTCAGACATCCCAATGGGACAGATTTTGAATGATTGGAGTAAATTAAAATTACATGGTTTAATAATAATAATAATAAATGCATTATTAAAAATCAAATTTGAACTCACTACGAGTTAGGAGATAATAAGATTTGGAAAGAAGCAAAACTATCTGGCAATTAATAAATTCACTTTGTAAACCAACAATAATAATAATAAGAAGAAGATAAAATTGTCAAAAGTTCTGTATGTAGAGGCATTTAAAAAATTTATTTCACTACTTTGCAAACAAGATTATAGAATGTTAAATGCCTAACTCCAGAGGCTTGACTCAGAACTATGAATACCAAACTCCCAATTATAGAAAGACTCTGAAGTTCTTAGAAACTGAGACATTAAGAAAAAAAAAAAGAGAAGAACTCCAAAATGAGCACTAACCAGAGAAAAGGTAAACAAATTGGCAGTTGCCACTAATGGCAAAGTTCCAACCACTCAAAAGAGACCTGATAAGGATAAACCTACTAAGGGGAATGGTATCAGCTGCTATGAATGTGGTCAGTCTGGGGACTTAAAGCACAATTGTTCTTGATGGCCTAAGCCCCCAGGACCTTGTCCAACATCCAGAATAAAAAGCCACTAAAAGAGATGGTGCGGTCTTTCCCAAGGCGGGGGGCACCTAGCTTGGTGATGGTGGCTGTTGACTAAAGGGGGAGGGGCACGGCCCAGCCAAGCACTCTGTTTACCATCACCACGGAGAATCCTTGAGTCTATATGAATGTGACTGAGGTCCAGATTAATTTCTGAATTAATACTGAGGCTAAGTTTTTAAGCCCTTGTGCTCATACTGAACTTCTTTCTCCTAAAACCTGCTCTCTAGTGAAAGTTAAAGGTGTTCCAAAAGTTAAATATTTCACCTAATGGTTACTAAAAGGTGAATTCAAATTATAACTGTAAAAGGTTATCTATAAATAAATAAAAAGGAAAGCAAAAAGCAAAGGAAAAATATAAAAAGGTTGTTGGTATACAAATAAGGTTTTTTTTTTTTTTTTTGAGTTGGAGTCTCACTCTGTTGCCCAGACTGGAGTGCAGTGGCCGCTCCTGGCCACCGCAGCCTCGACCTGCTGGGCTCCAGCGATCCTCCCACCTCAGCCTTCCAAGTAGCCGGAACTACAGGCATGTGCTACCACGCCCAGTTGATTTTTTTATTTATTGTAGAGATGAGGTCTCGCTGCCCAGGCGGGTCTCAAACCCGCGGGCTCAGGCTATCCACTCACTTCAGCCTCCCAAAGGCACGGGATTACAGGCTGAGCCACCGAGCCCGGCTACAAATAAGGTTTTAGTAAGAAAACAAAAAAAGGGGGAATATGAGAAAAAGGATATTTTTATCTAAAAAAAAGAAATCTTATATGGCTAATTTCTGTCCTATAATAAAGTAGATAGGACTGGGATTGGTGGCTTAGCCTGTAATCCCACGCTTTGGGAGGCAGAGGTGAGTGGATTTCCTGAGCCCGCGGGTTCGAGACCCACCGGGGCAGATTGGTGAGACCTCATCTCTACAATAAATCAAAAATTAGCCGGGTGGGGTAGCATGCGCCTGTAGTTCCAGCTACTTAGAAGGTTGAGGTGGAAGGATCGCCGGAGCCTAGCAGGTCGAGGCTGCGGTGACCGGGAGTGGCCACTGTACTCCAGTCTGGGTGACAGGGTGAGACTATAACTCAAAAAAAAAAAAAAGTAGATAGTTATCTAAGAATATTTTTTAAAAATGGTTAAAGAACAAAAATAATATAGTATAAGCGTGCAAAAATGGTATAAGAAAAGTTTATGAAAAAAATATATACAGAAGAAATTCTATAAACAATCTAGGCATAATAAAGTCTTTTCTGGATGCAAGTCTCCAAACCTTTTCAGATTTCTCTTCAAATTTTATATAGGATTTACTTGAGTGTCTAGTTTAAGTTATAGTCTAAAAACAATATGTCAGGTTACTGTTATAGTCCAGAAATACATTAAAAACTCCAAAAGCTGGTGCTTGTAATAAAGCCACAGACATTAAAGTTTACCATTTAAGTTATGCTAATAACTTCAGGCCTTGTAGTTTTTGTACAAAAGGTAATCAGCCACTGCCTAAAATTGTCAAAATGTATGCCTGACTTTATTCCTTTTATTGAGCGAGAATCCAGTAATTTCATGTCCACATAATGGTCGTGCAAGAATTCCAGCCAGTGCCGGCAAACAATACCACTGCTGAAACAAATCTGGATGCCTCAAGTCAGACAGGGAGAGATTTTCAATCTCTGGCTAGGCAGGACTGCACCCATTATCAGCTCTGAAGAAATTACAGAAGACAGACCTTCACCCCTCAGCACCCCAACTGATTATGGGATCAAAAAAAATCTCTAAAGAATAAATAATTGAGGCAGGGTAGCTAGCACAGGCTAGACATAAATAAATTTCCTACGACAGGCCGAGTGGCATCCTATCCCACCCCTTGGCAAATCCAGGGAAAACTACATCAGATGTAGAACTAGGACAGTACAATCTTTCAATTTGTGGTTTAGCATAATAATCAATAGAAATCCTTTGGAGATACAAGTAAACTAAACATAGATATTTGGTATTGCATCACTCTGGATCCAAGTTCCTGAAATGGAATTTGTTAAAACTTTAAAATTGTTTAATGGTAGGCCTTTTTCCTACACCGCTGAAGGAAAGGGGTCCACAAACATAAATGTTCATAAGGAAATGTGTCGTCCATTTGGGACAAATTTTAATCACAGTTTATAAGCTTATTTCCCTAGAAACTTCCTGGGCCATGAAAAACTCAAACATCTCAGGGAAGTAAGTGCTGCTAAAAATTGAAGAAAGGAAGGACCCAACCAACAACCACAAGGAAAGAGAAAAGGACTGTAAGGGTGGTCCTGTTCCTATACTAGTCTATAGAATTTAAATACCTAACTTCTCTATCATGACGAAACTCCTCCATGAAGCCTCAAAGGGGAGTGAACAAGAGCCCCTGCTATGGAAAAAGGCCCAGAAACAGGCCTTTAGATGAATTAAACAGGCTTCTTGCCTTTTGAGATTCTTTATGGGCGGCCACCCCCTCTCGTTAAGGGTATACAGGAAGACTTAAAGGGATTAGGAAGTCTTGCCCTAAAACAGCAAATGAAAGCCTTAAGCTCAGTCCTAAATGCCATCTATTGTCAAGTCAGAGAACGATTGCCAATTAGTTTAACTACCCATGCCCATTCTTTTAAGCCAAGTAATATGGTATGAGTAAAAGAGTGAGATGTACAACTTCTAAAGCCCCTCTAGAGGGGGCCATTTACTGTTCTTTTGTTTACCCTGACCGCAGTCAAAACAGGCGAAGTAGTTCCTGGGATCCATTATAGCAGAATTAAGTCGACCCTCCAGGACTGGGAGTGCACTGCAGATTCGGCAGCTCCAGCCCTGCTCTAGAAGCCTGAGGCGTCCAGATTTGTTTCAGCAGTGGCATTATTTGCAGGCACTGGCTGGAATTTTTGCATGACCATTATGTGGGCATGAAATTGCTGGATTTTAGTTCAATAAAAGGAATAAAGTCAGGCCTACATTTTGACAATTGTAGGCAGTGGCTGATTACCTTTTGTACAAAAGCTATAAGGCCTGAAGTTATTAGCATAACTTAAATGATAAACTTTAATTTCTGTGGCTTTATTACAAATACCAGTTTTTGTATTTTTGGACTATAATGGTAGCCTGACAGATTGTTTTAGACTATAATTTGAACTAGGCACTTAAGTAAATTCTATATAAAATTTGAAGGGAAATCCAAAAATGTTTGGAGACTTGCATTCAGAAGAGACTTTATTATGCTTAGATTGTTTATAGAATTTCTTTTGTGTGTATATTTTTCTTAAACTTTCCTTATACCATTTTTGGTGTGCTTATAACATTTTATTTTTGTTCTCTACCCCCTTTTTAAAAATTTTCATAACTATCTACTTTATTATAGGACAGAAATGTACCATATAAGATTTCCCTTTAGATAAATATATATATATATCTTTTATATTCCTTTCTTTTTTGTTTTCCTGCTAAAACCTTATTTGTATACCAACAACCTTTTTACATTTTTCCTTTGCTTTTTGCTTTCCTTTTTATTTATTTATAGATAAACTTTTACAGTTATAATTTGAATTTACCTTTTAGTAACTCTTAGGTGAAACATTTAGTTTTTGGAACACCTTTAATTCCACTGGAGAGCAGGTTTTAGGAGGAAGAAGTTCAGTATGAACACAAGGGCTAAAAACTTAGCCTCAGTATTAATTAAGAAATTAATTTGGACCCCAGCCACATTTATATAGACCCAAGGATTCTCTGGGTGGATGGCATACAGAGTGCTGCCCTGGGCCATGCCCCTCCCTCTTCAGTCAACAGCCACTATCACCGAGCTAGGTGTTTCCACCCCCCTTCGGGAGAGGCCGCACCATCTCTTTCAGTGGCTTTTTTAGTCCAGATATTGGACGAAGTTCTGGGGGCTTAGGCTATTAAGAACAATTGTGCTTTAGGTGCCCAGATTGACCACATTCATAGCAGCTGATACCATCCCCTTAGCAGTTTCATCCTTATCAGGCCTCTTTTGGGTGACCGGAGCTTTTGCCTTTAGTGGCAACTGCCAATTTGTTTACCTTTCCTCTGGCTGGTGCTCATTTTGGAGTTCTTCTCCTTTTTTTTCTTTTTCTTAATGTTTCAGTTTCTAAGAACTTCAGAGGCTTTCTATAATTGGGAGTTTTGTATTCCTCGTCCTGAGTTAAGCCTCTGGAGTTTGGCATTTAATATTCTATAGGATATAATCTAGTTTGCAAAGTAGTGAAATAAATTTTTTAAATGCCTCTGCATACAGAACTTTTGACCATTTTATTTTTCCTTAGGTCTACAAAGTGAATTTAATTGTCAGATAGTTTTGTTCTTTTCCAAATTTTATTATCTGCTAACTTGTAGTGAGTTCAAATTTGATTTTTTTAAGGCACTTATTATTATTATTAAACCATGTAATTTAATTTGCTCCAATCATTCAAAATCTGTCCTGTCGGAGTGGCCGAGGACACAGACCACTACACACTCTTTTGGTCACGTTTCTTGAAAACCCAGAATTTGCTTTGAACACTTGCAATTTATTCCTCAAAGGAGAATTCTAAAACAAATGAATAACTAAATAAAGTCATAAAGAGCAATGCCAGGAATTCCTGGAACCCTGATGCTTCTCCCAGACTGAGTGTTCTCAGCTTTTTTTTTGAAGCCCCTTTTTTTTTCTTTTGCTTCACGACTTTCCAATGATGTCTACAAAAACGCCTGGTTCAAAACCTTTTAGAGTGAACAGACCACAAAGATGTAAAATGATCTGTTCCTACATATTCCTAATTATGAACAGGCAAAATTGTCAAAAATCCTCATGAATTGCTAACAGCGGCCTTAGTCATAAGACGTGGACCATTAAATGAGCACAGCCCCAAAACGCAAGCATTAGTGTTACTTAGCATTACAATATAAAGTAGGGACTCAGCATACATTACAAGACTCTAAAAGTTAACTTCCCAACAGTTTTACAGGGACAAGCAGTTGATTAGGATCTTAGGCAAGGCCTAAACCTTTAGAAACAGACTTACTTTCAACTAACCTGGCTTTTAGCATTTGAAAACGAGAACAGCCTATTCATTCCCTTAGTTGCCAGAGAAAGATTAGCTCCAAGTTGCCTTTAGTTGCCAGAGAAAGATTAGCTCCAAGGCTAGCATTAACTTACACTGAGTTAGCAAAAGGCTAAGTAGCATATAAGAGACATTTCTCTGTTTCTTTACAGGTGGATTAGAATGAGCTCCTTCAGAATTTATGAAGGAGAACACAGGCTAAGGAAGGGAGGGGACGTGGTTCCCGGAAAGAATTTAAAATAACCGGTAACATACGCAACAGGCAATTTTTCCACAACCTTAACAACAAAAGGCAGAAATTTTAACATCGCCAACAGGTTGGGAGAAAACATCACACAAATAAAGGGAGACATAAAATGACATCAAGAAATATGTGCCAATCACCTTTTTAAAAGACCACATGTCCCATCAAACAAAGCATAATAACTCAACCAGCTTTTTAGCAGATTTAAAGTGACAGACACACACAAATAAGAGAATGAGGGGTATGGGAAACATCCGCTTTGTCCCCCTCCAGTCATACTCCACACAAAGATATCTCAGACACCTCTTAGCAATTGGTAGGTTGGTACACCCCCAAGGCAGACTAACTACGCGGAGCCCTTCCGCCGTCCGTCTCATTCACACACAATCACACAGCACATTCTTCAACCTTCCATCCTAATCCTTGGAGTCTACGGGTTCATCTTCAGACAGTGTTTCCTTCCACTGCCTTTCAGCCCTTTCCTTCAGGCTGGAAGATTACTAGCAGGCTCCGGGAGGTGATCAAGCTCCCCTTCTGCCATCCATTGGCAGGTCCATGCAAAGGCCTTTATTCCTACCCTTTCCATCGGGTGGACCTTCTGTTCTTTCCGTCAGGTAGTTGTCCTTGTGCCAGTTCCTCGCCTCTTGGGTTCCTATTGTGCTTTCGTGGTCCGAGCTTCGGTGTGCCAGGAGGGGCCTCCCTCCTACGGATCAAAACATCCGTTGCGTGCCAGGCGAGATTGCCCTTCCCATTGCCCTGGAGGTCGTACCCCATTGACAAAGGAGGTGGAACACACCATCTCCAATCTCCATTTCCCGGCCAACGCACCAGAAATGTAGCAGGAAAATAGAGAGATCGTGACACTGAGACTATTATAGGAAGTGCCACTTTATTACGCTGGCTAGCACAGCGGGCCGAGAATTTCATGTATTCAAATCGAGCTCGAGCACCCCAGAACAGGAGACGTGGGGTCTGATACCCTCGTTTAGGTAAGGGAGGGGGGGTCGTGTTGAGTGATTACATACTTCCTTTGGAATCTTACAAGGTTGTACTCAGCAAAATCAGATTTCTCAAAGAACAAATGATTTCCAGGAACTGCAGGCTTGTAAACCATCAACTTCAGAAGGGGGGTTTTTGGATAAGTCTGTGAATTAGCCACTCTTTTTGCATATCCATTAAATGGCTAGTCTTTGGGCCATTTGGCCTTTCCCAAACAAAACCTGCCTGGCACCCTGGCGGGTCTTTAAAGTTGCAACTTGCCTTTCAAAAGGAAATACCTTTAACTGCTATCAACTCCTTTCCTGCCCTGGGCTAGTGATTGCCATGAGGCCAACTGCTGATCCTGAACCAGCTACATGTTTCTGTGTTTATTCACTCAATTATACAAGAAATATATTTGAGCATTTGCTGCATCCTGCCACAAATCTAGGAAGGATAAGGGGCTTGCTAGTACAGTCTAGCCTACCAGCTCTGCATTTACCAATGCTATGCACTTTTCTACTTCTGAATTTCTAAATTTTATATAAGAAATAAATGAAAAAGCCTTTCTCCTACTCAAGGGCATAGTTCTGCAATATTTTCCTCTTTCTCCTATATTATTTTTTAAAATCTATTAGGTTTATATAGGATCTTTTTAAAATCAGCATTCAAAGCTGCTTTTCTTTCTTTTATCTGAAGGAAATGTTCTCCTGCTTTCATGCTGCCCTTGAAACTAATACCTTCAGGCCAGGCGTGGTAGCTCACACCTGTAATTCCAACTCTTTGGAAGGCTGAGGCTGGAGGACTGCTTGAGGCCAGGAGTTTGAAATCAGCCTTGGCAACATAGTGAGACCTTGTCTCAACAATAACAACAACAAACACACATTTAAAAATTAGCTGGGGATAGTGGTGCGCCTATCGTCCCAGCTACTAAGGAGGTTGATGCTGAGGGACCACCTGAGCCCACCTTGAGGGTGTGGTGAGCTGTGATGATGCCTTATCTTATGTGACTTCTCCACACCATTTGACATATCTTATCCTTCCTCCTCTTGGAAGCTGCTATAGTCTGAATATGTTCCCCACATTCATATGTTGATACTTAATTGTCAATGTGGTAGTATTAAGAAATATTAAAACAGTGACCAATATATAGAGCCATCTCTCCAGTATCCAGAATGTACATATCTGGGAGTAAGGGGTAGAGGTATGAGTGGCTCTTCTCATTACCCAGTAATCCATTTGGAGAATTTTGTATCCTATTCCTGTGACTTTGTGCACTGAACAATTGGGAGTCTTTGTGCCTAAAGGATAAAAAATTTCACTAGGGAGCATTTAAAATCAACTGAAACCTAAGAATTGCTTTTGACATTTTAGTCTTTTTGTCACTGAACCAATAGGCAGAGAAAAATGTCCCACTTCTTGCTGAAGTGATTGGCCCCAATTTTCAGAAGGTAATTAAGTATCTGCTGTCCAAAGGAGATAAAGAAGCTACTTCTTACCCAGGGACACCTCTAAGTGTTCATTAGCCATAAATCCTGGTAAATGAATAATTGTGGCAAAGACCACAAGGATATAGATCCCAAAGTAATAAAGGCATATTTTATACCCCCATGTAAAGAATCCAACCAAGGTCAGGGTAACAAGAAATGAATTTTAGAAGAAAGAAATTATGATTACTAATGTAAGCCTTGTGATTAGCTATGGAAGCAGGGTTTATAGCAGCTTTATATTATGTTAACTAATTATTTCTCACTTTTTACCCCTGTACCTTTTATGAAGGTGATGACTAACATTTTAGGTTTAAAATGGTATTATGGTCTGGGCTCAGTGGTTCTGTAGCGGGAAGACAGAGAGATCGTGACACCGAGACTATTATAGGAAGTGGCAACTTTTATTATGCTGGCCAGCTCACTGGGCTCAAGGGCCTAATGCTTCCAGGTGGAGCCCCGCAGAATGGGAGAAGCAGGGTCTTATACTTTTGTTTAGGTAAGGGAGGGAGTCGTGTTGAGCGATTACACATTCTCTTTGGAATTTACAAGGTGGTGTTCAGAAAAATCAGATTTCTCAAAGAACAAATGGTCTTCAGGAAGCGAGCAGGGCAGCAGGGTCTGCAAGCAGGGTTGTAAACTGTCAACTTCAAAAGAGGGGTTTTGGATAAGTCTGTGAATTGGCTACTCTTTTGCATTTCCATGAAAGCCGCCAGTCCTTGGCTGCTTGGCTTTTTAAAACAAAACCGGACTGATGGGTCTTTAAAGCCTGCAGCTTGACTTTCAAAAGGAAATACCTTTAACTGCTACCAGCTGTAATCGCCTTTCTTGTCCAGGTGTCTTCATTACTTTTCTCTTATCCTGCAGTGTTTATTTCTAAAGGAAACTCAAAAGAAGCTTTTAATGACATTTCCTAGGCCCTCAAGGTTGCTTTCTGTATTTAGTTAATTATCATAAAAGTATCTAATTAGTATATTATGAATTCAGTGAAAATCCACTCTATAAACATTTACTTAAAATTTAACCATAGAATTAAGTAAAAACCTTAACGATTAATCTTTTATCCTAAGTCTGTGAAGACAGTGTTATAAATCACCTACGCAACTCCTAGGTAAGTGTTAGAACTTATAATGAGCTCTTAATGAACTTACCATAAACTTGTGCTTCTAAAAAACCTTATGTCTGACCACTAAGCTGCATAATTCTAAATCAAATGAGTGAATATACTTATATCATTTTTTACTCAAGCAATTTCTAGTAACTTATAACCAAGTGAAAGAAAGCATTCTTGATGTGCTTCAGAGTTTAACCCTTGCATATGTTAGAAAAGGCCAAGCGGCATAGTGGGAAAATGGGAAAATGAACCATGACATTCTCAGGTTAGGTGTGAGTACTTCACATAAACATGCCATTTTCTTCTTCCACGACTGCACAGAATTTCTTCAGCTGTATCAAACAGCAAAGGTGGAAGACAGAAGGGCCTCAGCTTCCCGGGCTCGCCCTGCGGCCCGGGGTCTTCGGCCCACCGGGACCCTGTCAATCATGTGGACCTCCAAGGATGGCTCCCAACAGCCAGCCCACTTTTCTGCCACAGGGTTAGTGGGAGACAATCTGTCATGCCAGGTGATTGCCATGAGGCCAACTGCTGACCCCGGAGCAGTTACTCATGTGTTTCTGTGTTCATTCACTCAATCATACAAGAAATATATTTGAGCATTTGCCACAGTTCAGCCTGTAATCCCAGCACTTTGGGAGGCTGAGGCAAGTGGATTGCCTGAGCTCGCAAGTTTGAGACCTGCCCGGACAACTCCTATCCCAGCTTGTTTTGTACTAAATCGCTTTTCTATTTTAAATATTTGCCTCCACCTATAAAACTCAAGTTAACCTAACCAGAACTTCATGACCTTCATGACACGGACAGACCCCACCACCATGGCATCAATCTTGTGACTAACCCACCCATCTGCCTGGTGTCCATCACCTGACATCAGTACCTGCACTTACATGCCCCTTTGTGATGACGTGGAGCAGATCACCGTCCAATCACCTTAATGACCTTTCCCCATCAAAGGGAAGGATAAAAAAGACTCAACCACGAGCAACCAGCAGCCATTGCCAGGCCATTGCCAGGCCATTGCCACCACTGCCTTGCTGAACTATGGTGTGGCCATGTGCTCTTTGAGCTATGGTCAGGCCATGTTTTCTTAAGCTTTGGCCCCCTCCCCTCCCTTGGTGAGGTGAATTCCCTCTTTCTCTCTCTCCAATTTGCCTTCTAAATAAACGATATTTTAGAATCTAACTTCTATGCAATTCTTTGCATCTTTCATGTGGCATTGTATTGCACACCAGACAACCACATCCCCAGTATGCCTGACCTAACATTCTAGAGGCCTCGCTGGGAATGTGCCCTAACAAATATAAGTCTTTACATATTAGATTTCACTTTACTATTTGACTTTGTCAGAATTGCTCCTTACAATCAATATATGACAATGACTCCATCTAGTAATAGGTATGAGGATGAGGGAGGTAAAAGGTGGAACTGTACAAATGTATGTATGCATTTTTGAAATTGTGTGTTTTATTTTATTTATTTATTTATTTATTTATTTTTTGAGTTGGAGTCTCACTCTGTCGCCCAGACTGGAGTGCAGTGGCCGCTCCCAGCCACTGTAGCCTCGACCTGCTGGGCTCCGGCGATCCTTCCGCCTCAGCCTTCCAAGTAGCTGGAACTACAGGAGCGTGCTACCACCCCCAGCTCATTTTGATTTATTGTAGAGATGATATCTCGCTGCCCAGGAGGGTCTCAAACCCGTGGGCTCAGGCAATCCACTCACCTCAGCCTCCCAAAGGTACGGGATTACAGGCTGAGCCACCGAGCCCAGCTGAAATTGTGTGTTTTAAATCTATATTTTTAAGAAGTACATATTTTAAGTGTGATCCTATTTTCAGGTTTTATTCTTTCTCATTTAACATCTGTTAGTGCAAATCATGATCCTCTAAAGCTAGAATCTTTCACCTCCTTGTAACATTCTCATCCAAGTCCCTACATACCTTAGACCAAATTATATGAGACCAGATAGTTAAAAGAAAGCAGTTATGTGTGGGTTCTGTGTTGAGGTAGATAACATTCTGGTGTACAGCTGTATCTCCTATAAATTGAGAATCCGATTGGATAAGTGGCACATTTTCTTTTCTTAATTAAATAAACACATTCATGCTACATACATAGCCCATGAGTTGTCAGCACCGAATATCTCTTCTTTTTTTTTTCTTTCCTTTAAGCCTCAAATATTCGTTTTAAAGCTTCTGCACTATGTGGCAAAGCTGAATTGTTTTCCATTATTGGAACAGTGAACAACTTTGCAGGATTTGGAGGAGGGAAAACCAGTGAAGAGTCTCCCATATCCTGTATAATTGTTTTATAACACCTGCTATTTGCAATGATTGAGGTATTTAAAACTCTAACAGGAGAGGGCGCAGTGGCTCATGCCTGTAATCCCAGCACTTTGGGAGGCAGAGGAGAGAGGACTGACTAAACCCAGGACTTTGAGACCAGTCTGGACAACTTGACAAGACCTTAAAAAAAAAAATTAGCTGGGTGTGGTGGTCTTCCTGTAGTTCCAGCTACTTGGAAGGCTGAGGCAGAAGAATCGCCTGAGCCCAGTAGGTTGAGGCTGCAGTAGCTGAGATTGCGCCACTGTACTCCAGCCTGGGTGACAGAGTGAGACTGACTCAAAAACAACAAAAAAAAAAACCCTCTAACAGGAGTATATCAAATTAATAAATATTTTTAGAAAGTCTGTACGTTTTGAAAAGAAAACATATCCTCTTTAAATTCTCTGATAAAAGTAAGGAAGCAATACCAGTTATGTATGCTAAAGTTAGTTTCATAGATACCATCATAGACATTATTCAACATTGATATTTATATTCACATTAATATATGGCATAGACATGGAAATACACTTCCCAGATCCTCCTTGAAACAAGGACTTGCCCAGTTGCAGAAAGCACAGTTAACAGATAGGTACCAGCTGCCTAATGTTTACTTTACTTAATGTTAATGTTTACTTCAGCTGCAGGGCTTCATCCCACTCAGAGGAGGTAAGAGATGACCTCTTTGAAAGTGTTGCTTAATCAGAGACCTATATAAATTGGGGGAGGAAATGAGATCAGCAACAATCAGGTAAAAGGGGAGGTGAAAGTGCAAACACCTTAAGACAAAAAAAGTATCTTTTTTGTGGAAATAGTCAGAAGAACTTGAAGCTCTGAAGTAATATCAAATAATATAATATCAAATGGGGGTGGGGACAAAAATGGTGGTCCAGAGTCCTTTTGGCCCAATATGGCACATCTCTGACAGATAACTGGTTCCAGAGCTCTCTATGGGGTTGGTTGAGTATTTGTCTGGCCTGTATTACAGTTTGATATTTTCCTCTATCCAATCCTAGTTTTTCCACCTCACTACACATGTTACACTCCAAACTCTATCTCACCATCTGCTTACCAAGAACCCAACATGTGTCACCATATGATAATTTATCTTCCTGGGTCTCCTGCATTTTATTAACTTTTTTTTTTTTTGAGTCAGAGTCTCACTCTGTTCCCCAGGCTGGAGTGCAGTGACATGCTCACAAACACCACAGTCTGGACCTGCTGGGCTCAGACAATCCTTCTGTTTCAGCCTTCCAAGTAGTTGGAACTACTTGGTGTGTGCCACCATGCCCAGCTAATTAAAAAAAAAAATTTTATTGTAGAGCTCAGGTCTTGCCAAGTTGCCCAGGCTAGTCTCGAATCCCTGGACTCAGGCAATCCTCTCGCCTCCACCTTGCAAGGTGCTGAGATTACAGGTATAAGCCACCGTGCTTGGCCTTTATTTAAACTTTTTATTCAACAGGGCTTCTTCAGGCAAAGACTGGGAGTAGCAAATAAATCTGGGTTTACTGAATTATAACCTATGTCTTCTTAAATCTTGCAGTTTGTGAACCACATAAAGCTTTTTTAAAAAGTGTCTTGTATTTCACAGCTTATATTTTTCTACATTCAAAAACCAATTCCTATCCATAGCTTTTTCTGTCTAGCTAATGTTCTATTTTATTATCTCAGATCAGAATTGCTATTTCTGTTGATTAATGTCCATATTAACTTAAATACCCTACAAATTCCTATATTAGGGGTTTTCTCCCTCCCCTCCCCCATTTGATATTATTTGCTTCTACTTCATAGCTTCAAGGCCTTCTGGCTATTTCCTTTTTTGTAAAAGATACTTTTTTCTGTCTTAAGATGTTTACACTTTCATCTCTCCTTTTCCCTGATAATTGCCTATTTCATTCTCCCCACTCCCCCATTTATATAGGTCTCTGATTAAGTAACACTTTCAGAGATCATCTCTTACCTCCTATCTAAAATAGTAGCCCTTGTTATGTTGTATAACTTATTTCATTTGTATTTCCTTCATAGAATATTACCTGACATATTACATATATGCATTTTTATATTATGTCTCCCTCACCTGATTAATTTCCAAGAAGGTTCCTCTGGGTTGCACTCACTGTTGTCTCCCAAGGTATTAAGATTGCTTTAAGATTGCATTATTAAGAGAATCCCTCACTTCACATGTTGATCCTTAATAAACATCTTCCGAAGAAACGGAACCAAGGATTACTAATATGAACTTCGTAGAGTTCTGCATAGTTTTAATAAGTAAAACTTGTCTTAACTGCCCCTGGAACCCAATCCTGAACGGAAATGGTTACTGAGAGAATTTTAACCATTTCACCAACTGAAAACTTTTTCAAGAAACCAGACCGTTCTCTTCCAGGACTTACTAGTATAGAAGTGCTCAAAACTGGGAAACTTACATGAGGACAATTGACATGTCCCACACTTATGCTTGGCAACACCGCGGGTAAAGTAGTTAAACTGGAGTTAAATAAGGAGGGTAGTGAATAGGTGTCAGGGACTTGCAGGTCTAATCGCACCTGTTCCTCCCACCGCATACGGCCTTCCTGTTCTTGGCAGACTATGCTCGCCAGTTTACTTTGCTTTCCAGTAGGTTACAGCCAACATTTCACTCAGAAGTACCGTGAAGAGTTGCTTTTAGCCCCCTAACCCCGAAACGTGGTCAGCACAAAAATTGAACCCTAGTGTTCAGCTTTTTCCAGAACAATGTGGGTGGCTCTTAAAAGAGCCTTTGTTTTCCAGCGTTCACAAATTCCCTATTTGGTCTTGTGGTGACTTTCGGTCTTCTTGGGCAACAGCACCGCCTGGATATTAGGCAGAACGCCGCCCTGCGCGATGGTAACTTTGCCTAGTAACTTGTTGAGTTCCTCGTCGTTGCGGATGGCCAGCTGCAGGTGACGCGGGATAATACGCGTTTTCTTGTTGTCTCGGGCCGCGTTGCCAGCCAACTCCAAGATTTCGGCGGTCAGATACTCCAGCACCGCCGCCAGGTACACTGGCGCGCCGGCCCCAACCCGCTCAGCATAGTTACCTTTACGGAGCAGACGGTGTACACGACCCACAGGAAACTGCAAACCGGCCCGCGAAGAACGGGTCTTGGCTTTAGCGCGAGCCTTACCACCCTGCTTTCCGCGTCCGGACATAACGACCAAACTAAACTCGCTGCAGGTAGCTAATGAAAGCACTGGGGCGGCACTTTTTATAACCATTATTGGGCGCGAAAAAGAAGACGTATCATTGGTTAGAATTGTAACTTTACTTTAGCCAATGAAAATGCGATTTCTGATTTTGCACATTCTGATTGGTCAAAACTTTTCTCTGACGTTAACCCGAATAGCTACCAATCAGACACAAGACTGTAATTCTTTACCTTATTTGCATGAGAGGTTCTATATATAAGCCGCACATCGTACTTTGTTAATGTTGGTTCTCTCTTCGAGATTCGTCAGTTTGTTCTCGCCATGCCTGAGCCGGCAAAATCAGCCCCTGCCCCAAAGAAGGGTTCTAAGAAGGCGGTTACTAAGGCGCAGAAGAAGGACGGCAAGAAACGCAAGCGCAGCCGCAAGGAGAGCTACTCCGTCTATGTGTACAAGGTGCTGAAACAAGTGCACCCCGACACCGGCATCTCATCCAAGGCCATGGGCATCATGAATTCCTTCGTCAACGACATCTTCGAACGCATCGCGGGCGAGGCGTCGCGCCTGGCGCATTACAACAAGCGCTCGACCATCACCTCCAGGGAGATCCAGACGGCCGTGCGCCTGCTGCTGCCCGGGGAGCTGGCCAAGCACGCTGTGTCCGAGGGCACCAAGGCCGTCACCAAGTACACCAGTGCCAAGTAAACTTGCCACTTGCCGAATAAGCGTCTTTAAACCGAATCCCAAAGGCTCTTTTAAGAGCCACTTAACGTTCTCTTTATTAGAGCAGCAAACACATTTCTAAACCTGGGCTTAAATTTGGGCGATCTTAAAACAATCACCTCACGCTGGATAACGCATACGTTGCTCGTAACTCAGTTTGGCTAAAGAGAATTTAAGCCATGCTGTACTAATATCCAGTGTGTCTTTAAGAAACAATGGCGCCTAAAAAAAAAAGAAAACGTGCAGGAAACTCCTTGTGTTCACAGAAAACGTTCCCTGACTTTGGGCGCGAAAATATAATCTGTTTGGCGTGCTATGGCTTCTTGTTTAAAATCCGCCTGCTGTGTCGCGTACTCTTTTCCTGTACCATTGGATTCATAGTTGCGTTTACGTCCTCCAATTAACTGTACCTGTTAAAAATAATTGGGAAGCTGATAGGTTATTAGTCGAACCTGGCATTTCACCCCGCTTTTTTTTTTCTTCCCTCCTCTCAGTATGTGGTTGGTTGGGAAGATGCCAGATCACCAGGAAGAATAAAGTGCAAGGCAAAAACGAGAAGCATAGCATCTTTTCGTGATCAGTTTGCTACTTTTAAAGACATGTTCAACGTTCACTGATTCAACCAGTAGTTTCTTTATTCGACAAAGTTTATGGAACTTTGAGAGGAAAAAATTTGGAGTTCAGAGAGGAAACGACAGAACAGGGCTAGGTAGGTCTCTGAAGCAGACATTTGAGTAGGGGGTAAGGGAACTGCCCCGGGCCCAGGGTTTGCGCGGAGTAGGATGGGTGGGTTTTGTTGTGTGAATGGACTCTCTGGGATGGCTATTCATGTCGATAATAAGTGTGTAGTTTTTTTGGAAGGACAAATTGAAAGGAAGGGTCTATTATTTTGAAGTAGATTGTGCCCTGGCCAAATTTGTGGTTTAGAACTGTAGGCCAGCTTCATAGGAAAGTAATTTATTCTGTTCCACTAATTCAACAGCATATATGTTTAAGTGTGTATGTAGATACATATATTTTGTCATGCACTTATTCTAGTCTTTGGGGATACAATGAGTTAACATATGTAATGAAGTCTGTGCCCTTGGAAGTGTATTTGGAGATTAGGGTCAAATTGAAACATTTCACACATGCAGAGTGTATGTTCACTGTTCATCTAAATCTTACCCTACCAGCGATTTATGGATTACATTAATATTCTAAGAAATGTATCAACAAATATTATGCTTACTGAGTGTTTACCAATATATGGAGCACTGATCTATATACATGACTGTGGTGTTAACTCGTTTAAACTTCACACAAATGTATGAGGTCTAGGCACTGTAAACCGAAAATAAAATTCTAACTCCCCACCCAACTGACTAAACGGTTCTCCATCTTGGCCAAGGGAACCCAGAGAAACCTGAAAAACTGCCATGACATGGAGGTTGGACACGCCTCATTATATATAATCCTTCCCTTTGGAAAAGTTGTGGTACAAATAGCCAGCATTAGTGTTAAAATAGATTATACTAACAAAAGAGGCTGACAGTAAGATGCCAGATGAAACAAGACCTAAGGCCTTGGAAGGCGAGTTACATCCTACAAACCATAAAATCTCACTGTGTTTTTTACTAATGGGATTTACTGGTTACTTTCCAACCTGACTGTATAACATCACAGTACAGATAGCAGACCCCCACGCTCCTTATATTAAGCATTCTTTTCTACTGACTTCAACTCATTAGACAAAACTTAATCAACTCTTTCAACCAACTGCTAGCCAGAAAATCTTTGAATCCACCTACCAGAAGCACACACCCCCTCACCCCACCCCTGCCAAGATGCCCCACCTTTTCTAGCCAAACGGCTCTATACCTTCCATGTATTGATTTATAATTTTACCTACAGTTTCTGACTCCCTAAAATTTATAAAAACAAACTGTAATCCTAATGCCTTGGGGACACTTTCTTTGAACCTCTTGAGGCTGTTTTCCGGACCATGATCATGCACTTGGTTCAGAATAAACCTCTTTAAATATATTAGTTTGGTTTTTTCGTTAACAGTATTATTATTATGATACACATTTTCAAATATGAAAAGTAAAGTACAAAGAGGTGGAAGCTTGTCTTTTAAAGAGGAGAAAGCAAGGGCATAGGCAATAGGAGAGGGAATAAGTCAGAAGTGAAGAGGGGATGGTATAATTTGAGCTTCCTTTAGTAGTTTCCCAAGGAGGACACCCTTCACTCACCTAAATACCTGCTCCTGAATTCATTTTTATAGATAGTAAAGATCTATATAACCCATGGGCTGATCAAGTAACTCACAGGAGAAAATTGTAACAGTATAGTGTCTCTGCCTATTTAGAATTCACTGAAAAAAAGGAGATACTTAAGAAAAATAATACTTACATAATTCATTATTAGTATACATTTTCTTCAATAAGTGTTCTAGGTTCCAGCTACAGGGAACTTTTGGTAGTTTGTCTAAAACATACCATGCCACCCTTCAAGTGGTGCTTAATATAAGGGGCGTGGGGGTCTGCTATCTGTACTGTGATGTTATACAGAGTCAGGTTGGAAAGTAACCAGTAAATCCCATTAGTAAAAAACACTTAATGAGATTTTATGGTTTGTAGGATGTAACTTGCCTTCCATGGCCTTAGGTCTTGTTTCATCTGAAGGGTTTCTCTTCTAAGGTTAAGATTTAACGTGGAGTTATTCATAACATAATTAATTTTAGGTTTTTTGTTTTTTCTTTTATCAGTTGGAGTCTCACTCTGTTGCCCAGACTGGAGTGCAGTGGCCATTCCCGGTCACCGCAGCCTTGACCTGCTGGGCTCCGGTGATCCTTCCGCCTCAGTCTTCCAAGTAGCAGGAATTACAGATGCCCGCTACCACGCCTGGCTAGTTTTTAATTTATTGTAGAGATGAGGTCTCAGCAACTTACACGGGCGGGTCTCGAACCCTCGGCCTCAGGCAATCCACTCACCTTGGCCTCCCAAAGGGATTACAGGCTGAGCCACAGAGTCCGGCCTAATTTTAGGTTTCCAGTTTAGCAAATGGACATATCTTCTTGATTTTACAAAATTTACTTTCAGACCTTTTTGCTCTTGTTCTAAAATTCTGAAAGTGCATTGTTTTAATAGAATATTTGATGGAAGTGGCCATAACTTTTTCATGCTTTCACTCTAACCTCTTTTCTCCCTTCAGATGGATCTCATTTTGTTTTTCTGAATAGCATCTAATTTAACAGCTGGAAGGAATCCCAAAGTTCAGATCAATCTTCTTTTGCAATTAGCAAAATCATACAGAGCTTAAGTAATTTGCTCAAATTACTAGAGGCAGAACAAAATTCCATTATGTTTTTCTCCTTTATATTATATATCTTTGTCATATTTTCTCTTTATCCATGTCTATTAATTTGACTTAATTTGGAACAAAAATAAAACTCTTGTAACTTCTTTATATATAATAACCTCTTAAATTAGTCAAAAGTTGAATGTTCTAAATTAATGCCTCCCAAAATAATTTACTTTTAAAAGAGTAGTCCATGCTTTAAAGCAATTACTGTGTGACTCTGAACCATAGCAGTTAAATCTGGCAATTGTTATAGCCCCCCGAAGAACACTTACATGGGATAATTTCCTACTTCAGATTTGCCCATCTTTTGAAAAACAGAGAGTAGCTTTGGGATTGAAACATGGGAGTTTAATTATTTTAACTGTGGTTAATGACTCAGCAGTCATATGTCTGGTCTCTTATTAAGTGCCTTTGGGTCTAGATGTTGAGGTAAAAAGGTCAAGGGCCTAAAAAAATGGCAGATGGAAAAACTTAGTCATTTTTACTCTGAGTGCTTAATACAAAGGAACAAATTTCACAACTCTATGTCCATGAGAACTGTAATATGTCACAATACTTTCCTAATCTGAGATATGAGCAGAGTTGGGAGAAGACTACATCTCTATCTTCAATAATATAAATAGAGAAAAAATAAATTTGTTCATTTTATTTCTTTTGCCACTTTCTCATTCTTTCTTAAACTAAGATTTTTTTTTTGTCTCTGCGTTATTAGTATATTTGGGTCTGAAAGCTTAAAAACAGTTTCTAGTTAGTTAATTTAAGACACTACCCAATAGAAATATAATGCAAGTCATATATGTACTTATTTTTCTAGTAACTACATTTTTGAAAAGGTAAAAAACAGATAAAATTAATTTTAATATGTTGTTTGCTCCAATATATCAAAAATATTATTTCAGCAGTCAATACAGAATTTATTAAATAAACATCTTGCATTTTTTTCATTACGTCTTCAAAATCTGATGTGTACTTTGCAGTTTTACAGTACATCAAAATTCTACATTTTCATGGGAAATTTTTGATCTGTATTTAGACCTCTTTAATTTACAGTTGAATCAGTAGATTCAGATTACTGTTCCTAAACTGGTGCAAGGATAATTGAATGTTATCTAATAGCTGAATTCGGTATCCATTTAAAAATGTAAACTACTTAAAATAAAATTTAATTAAATATTCACTCCCTCAGTCACATGCCACATTTCAAGTGCTCAATAGCGACACATGGCTAGGGCTGTATCATACTACACTCAGTGAGCAAAACTTGACAAAACCTGTGGGGTTGCTATGCAAAAGATTATGATCCCTTCTGGAATGACCAGTTACTACAGCTTTTCATAATGGAGTGTTCAATCCAGGGAACTTGGAAAATAAATGACAGATAGGAAAGGACACGATACACCTCTGCAGATTTCTTTAACAACAACACAACTATGTAGACACAAAATAAAAATAAAACCACTTTTTCAGACAAGTCCCTCACCCGAGAGAGATTGGATTAGTTCATTTCAGTTGGGAGAGTCACAGGGCACATCTAGTATCTGTCCTGACACATTTCCCCAAATTCTCCATTATAGGACTAGCACCACTACCTACTTTTTATAATAGCTTGTCTATATACTGAGAGGTTGATTAAGACTACTACAGGCTTGAGGGAGTGTATATTCAGGGCAACTTGAGTCTATGCTCCAAGAAAATTAAAAATTAAAACATATAAAAAAAAGGTTGCAGGTTTGGGTCATTGGATTAACATTTGTGACTTGATTATTTCATTTGGTCATCAGTGCCTATTTTGCCATTTAAAAATGAGGATAATTAGATCTATCTTACAAGAATACATGAGATAATCCATGTAAAGCACTTATACAAATTTTAATGAATTTTCAATATATCTTAGATATCATTTATAGCTCTTTCATTACTTTCTAATGTCTCTTGCGATACTTTGCAGATTTAAGCATTCAGTTAATCATTGCTTAGTATGAGAATAGGAAGATCAGCCTTTTATCAGGTCTTCTTTAGCTCTTTCTTATTGCTATTCTTAAAACTATTTCAGAAAATCCTTACTGTCCAATTCATGCCAAATCATGAAAAAAACAGCCAAAAATTTTTTTTTTGCAGACTGAGGCTTGCAGCTCCTGGTGGAAGGGAGGCAGATAAGTCATATATGAAAAGGTAGCATTTAAAAAATTCTAAAAAGTATAAATCCATTATTGAAGTTAATTTGTGTACATCCAAAGGTATCACTAACATTTTAAAACAAACAAATGAACCCATAAGGTAACTGAATATATTTGCCACATGCTGACAAAGGGTTAAAAGTCAAAACATATATTCAAAAATACTTAGAAATCATAAAAGCTGTAGAAAATAAAGGGCAAAATTCTCAAGTAGACAAGAATCCCATTAAAAAAAAAAACAACAATTTTATTATAGAGAAATGTACATTGAATAATGAGATACCATTTAACAAATTTTCACGGGCAAAAATTTTAGTCTGATATTAGCAAATGCTAATAATAAAGATCTAGGGTAACAAGAACTCTCAAGCACTACTGATGGAATATGGGCATGTACACGAAAAACACTACCCTGGAAAGCAATTCATGTTGTCTGTGCTCATACCCTTACCCAGCAATTCCACTCCTAGTGTTTAACAAGAGAGCATTCAGCTGTGTAAAACAAAGCACATTGCAATGCAGTGTTATGGGGGTAAAAATAAGACAATTTAAATCTCCATCAACAGAAATTACGTAGGCACAGAAAACTGAATCAGTGGCGAAAATAGAACTACACATTTTAACACGGGTATGTTTCACAAGCAGATGTAGAAACATTAGAATATTTAAAATACATTTTTCAAAAAAAATTCTAAAACGTGTAAAGTGATAGTTCAAATCTAAGAAGCATGGGCACAACGAACACCAAATCCAGAATACTAGATAATTCTGGGATAGGGAACCGGAGGGCTATGCTACTGAAAATTGACATAAGGACTTAACTATTTGTTGAACAAACGCTGTGTTGACTAGCATCTTTTGTGTGACATGTCATCAGTACTTAAAAACAGCACCAGGAGGTAACTACGTTTCTAGGAGGTAAATACATTACCGAAACTCTTAAGAATGCTCCATGTCCCACAGTAAGAATTGAACAAGAAAATCCATGTTCTCCAAGTCAAGTAAAGCTGTGATACAGCTCGCCCCACTTTAACCAATCACCGCAAACCTTTCTTCGAGTCTCGGGACCTTAGCGGACTGCATTCTTTTCCTCAGACCCCTCGCTCTCCCAGAATACTCGATAGGCCGGAGGAAAGTTAGCGTTAAGTGCCTCATCAAAGTGCCTTAAACAGGCGACAAGCGATTACTCCCAACCGCCGTCAGAAGTTACCGATCCGCAAAGGCTGCTTCTCGGTCTCGGGAAACCTCGGCCCACAGCCGCCCCTAGCCATCTGCGTTTCCAAAACCCGGAGTTACCTTGCCAACAGCGTGGAGGAATTCAGATAAGCACCCTATTTGCAGTAATTTTCCAACCCTTTTGCTGAAAGTTGAGGGGGCCCTGAAAAGGGCCTTTGTTACAGAGCTCCAAGATGTTTAGCCGCCGAAGCCATACAGGGTACGGCCCTGGCGTTTGAGCGCGTAGACCACGTCCATGGCCGTGACGGTCTTGCGTTTGGCGTGCTCCGTGTAGGTGACGGCGTCCCGGATCACGTTCTCCAAGAACACCTTGAGCACCCCGCGGGTCTCCTCGTAGACAAGGTCGGAAATGCGCCTAAGCCCGCCGCGGCGGGCCAGGCGCCGGATAGCGGGCTTGGTGATGCCCTGGGTGTTGTCGCGCAGGACCTTCCGGTGGCGCTTGGTGCCCCCTTTTCCTAGGCCTTTACCTCCTTTGCCACGCCCCGACGTTGTCAAATGACTTTTGGACATACACACATTGTATGTGGCATTAATTTCAAATGTAACAGTATATAAGAAGCTATGGAACCCTGTCCCTAAATTTTCTGCAACCTTCTTGAGTATTTACAAGTGACAGGTTTGCTCTTGGGAAGTTGCTCATGGAAGGACAAGCCTCCGCGGACTATTTATTTGCCTTTTGGTGAAAGGAAAACTGTTTCCAAAAACTCAGGGAAATTGACCTGACACTGCAGATACGCTTTTTAGGAATCTAGGGTACGGATCAGAATTCAACAGAAAAATCTATTAGTGACAGGGCAAACATAAAAAGCAATTTTCTGGGTAAAAGAGAATTGGGTTCTCTTTTACTTTTATAAAAAGATTTAGGTATCTGAGTCTGTAGAAGGAGAAGGAGTAATCAGATTTCTTTCTTTTTTTTGGCAAACCTTGGCTCTGACCACTCCCCTACAACCCTGTTCTTTGTTATGTCGTGAGTAAGGGAGTGAGAGGAGG